>NC_050579.1:200592116-200893496 GCF_011100635.1 Trichosurus vulpecula
TTGATCCCATTCCCTTGTTCATTAGTAATTGGTCTTCATGTCTAAACACAATCTTAAACCCATGTTCATTGGTACTTTCCACAGATCTCTCAAGTAATCTATCAACAACTATTTATTAGGGGACTATTATGTGACAGTCATTGTACTAGGCATTGAGAATGGAAAACAAAGTGAAATAGTTCTTGTCCTCAAACAGTTTATGAGCTAAAAGAGACGCTACATATACAGGTATATACAAAGTAAGTACAGTGTAATTTAGAGGAGAAAGCATTAGCAGTTGGGGCAAACGGCATACTGAAACTGGCACTTGATCTAAGCCTTGAAAGATCCTAAGGACTCTAAGAGGCAGAAGTAAAAAAGGAATGCATCTGAGGCAAGAGAGATGGCCAGGGCAAAGGCCCAGAAATAGGACATGTAGTGCCATATATGAGGAACAGGAAGAAAATCAGTTTGATTGGCATGTACCAGAGAGTACATGAAAAAGTATCAGGTGTGAAAAAACCTACGAAGGTAGGCTGCAGCTCTGGTTGTAAAGGGTTTTAAATATCAGAGAAGTTTATAAATAAATTCTCCTACAGGCTGATAGATAAAAATAGCTCATGCATATGCATTCACACAAATAAAGAATAAGAAGTTATTGAAACTCTACTCAAAGGTGTAATGGATAGAGTGCCAGGCATAGAGTCAGGAAGACTCATCTTCCTGAGTTCAAATCTGTCCTCACACACTTACAACTGTGTGACCCTGAGCAAGTTACTTAACCCTGTTTGCCTCAGTTTCCATATTCATAAAAATTAGTTGTAAAATAAAATGGAAAACTACTCCAATATTTTTGCAAAGAGAACCTCAAATGGGTCACAAAGAATCGGACATGACTGAAAAAACTGAACAACATTCAAAGATGCCCAATGAGGGGGAATCCTCTACCTTCTGAGAGAGCTATTTCTACTTAGGAATGATGGTTAAGAAGACTTTACTAACTGAGAAACACAAATGTATAGACTCCTAGACTTGGATATGACACAGATCTCCAATGACTCCAATGACGCAGATCACAACCAATCCATACCTTCCCAATCTAAGCAATTCTTGCCTATGTCCTGGCAGTTTGCCACCAGGAGTCCATCCAACACTCCAAAGGCCTTTTCCATTTTCTCCTGACTTCTTAAGCATTCAAGTTGTCCATCTATCATCTCTCACTTTTACCCCATAACAATCCCTGTAATTTTTTCTTATCATACAGTTCCTTAGACAACTTATGTTCCTCCCCTTTGAAATTCCTCTTTAGTTTTATATTACAATGTGCTCATATGCCCAGTGTACCTATCCAATGTTCTTTGATATTCTTTTTCAATTTTTTGGGTGTTGTGTTCCATTTTTGTTGATAATACTGACACCAGTAAGAATATTGGCAAAAAGATGGACTTTTGTTTCTGGAAGGAGTTTGGCTTATTAAATAAGGGTTGTTATTAACTGAAGATAACACAATCTCCTTTCCATTCTCAGTTTAATTCTAGTCCCAATTCATTGTCTATTTGTGGTGTTGGCCCCAGACATACATACTGATGGACAGGATCTATATATTTCCATTCAACTATATATTACAATCTAGGTAGATATTCGTCATCCACTTGCTCTTTTCAGTGTGGATGTTCTACCCAAATTTCTTGGGTGGTTACAGAATTGCCCAGAAAAGTCTTCTATGTTTCAGATCTTAATGCAACCAGAATGATATTATCTGCAAATTGCCATCTGGAGGACCATCCATAAGGAATTCCAGTTCAATTTAGATTCTACATTGCGCCTCCTCCACAATAGTGGTGAATACCTTTGGGAAGCACAGACCTTCCAGTTTTATTCCTTGCCTGTTGCTTATAATCAGAGGCTCATTGAGTAAGGTGATGCCTATTGTTATAACTGAAAATGAATATTCAATAATTTTGATGTATAGATGGGTTATACCTCATTATAAGAAAGACTTTAAGGTGTCATTTTGCTTAACAGAATCTTTTTTTGTGATCAAAAAACAATTTACATAGTGAGCTCCTGTATTCTCTATCTTTGAGTAAACCATGATGGTAGTAATGTAGTCACTACACTATACTACACCACACTACAAACATGTGTAATATCTCCATAAAAAGTCTATTCCCAGTTAATACCTTCCTCAAGGTTGGAATATCCTCAATGCATGTATAAACAATTCTCATGAAATGTTTGTATTGAAGGGAAAGTTGACATAGAGGTCAGAAAATATTTGCTGGTCCTTTCTTGGTTCAATTAGTCAATGAGAAGTTATTTAATACCTACTATATTCCTGGCACTGTGAATACAAAGACAGGAGCAAAAAACACCCTCATTTCCAAGGACTTTTGAGAAAACTACAGGAGAAAACATTTATATATACAGGTATGTACAAAGTATTTTTACACATCTTTGCTTGCATTTTATCCTTCAAATAGAATGTGAAACTATCTCAACACACTGCAGCACAGTTCTTCTCTATGTATATTTAGTTCAAAATAATTACACATCCTGCATTTGTTTTCTTTAGTTCCATTTCTACCTTCTCTATAAGCAAATTCAGGAGTGAGAAGGCTCCTACCTTGCTGATATCACTAGGACAATATCAAACCTAAATGTGCTTCTTTATGCCTTCCATTCATTTCCCTTAATTATGCCTTTTGGGTCCAAACAGAACAAGTTTAATCCCTCTTCCACATGACAGCCTTTCAAATACTTGAACAGAGTTTGTGTGTCTGCCCTTAGTCTTCTTCTCTATTCCAGGCCAAACATTCCCAGTTCATTCAACTGATCCTTATATGACATGAATTCAAGGCCATCTCACCATGATGGTTGCCCTACTCTATATGCTCTCCAGCTAATTAATTTCCTTCTTAAACTATAGTATAAAGATCTGAACACAATACTCCAGATGTGGTCTGACTAGGACAAAATACAAAGGCATTACCATCTCCCTAGGTATCTTAGCTCTGCCTCTATCAATGCAGTCCAAGGTCATATTAGGTTGCTCTGGCTGCTACATCACCACTGGCAGTCCATGAAATCTCAGATTTTTTTTCAGACCAGCTGCTGTCTAACCATGCGTTTGTAATATTTTATATTTATTCATACTTAGTAAATTTAAGTTTATTAGAATCATCCCAGTTTTCTAGCCTGTAAATATCTTTTTGTATTCTTTTCCAGCCAATGTGTTAGTTCTTGTCCCTCCCCAGTTTTGTGGAGGGTTTGTAAATTTTATGAGGATGATAATTCTGCCTTTGTCCAAGTCATTGACTAAAATATTAAATAGAACAGGACCAAAATTATTTATGAGGAGGCCAGAATGGCAACTAGTCCAAGAGTGAAGAAGAATGAGGATGAAAAGAATAAGATGTCATTGCAAAATAGTTTGAAACTACTGATAGCTTTGGCTTAGATTCAGATATTGTAGGAAGAGTTATCCATTATACCTTATGTTGTATGGATGCTAACCACAAAGTCATCATCTTTGAAAGCTTCTCTCAAGTCTAAACCATTGCTATAGGGAAAAGGACTCATTTTTAATAGCCTTGATACAGAAAGCAATTGTTTACAGTTATATTTATAGTCATTAAACATCTTAGTAATCACTGGATAGAAAAAGTTTATAGAATGTTGACTTCAATCTGAGTTCTCTTTCAAACTATTGGCCAGTAAATTACTCCAAATATGTACCATCACTGGTAAGTACTATGAAAAAATGGTGCCATCATCAATCCCCACTGAGATCTTCAAGACAATGGTAGTTCATTTGCATGATGAAGAACTGATCACCCAGAGAGAATTAACCTCCAAAAAAGTGATCAGTGACCTCAGAGAGTGAGTAATGATGGTTGAGATCATCCTAGATGATATGCCTTTTAGATTGCTAATCTTTGGGAAAGCACTTATTAGGACAATGGAAGCCAAAAAAGTTGCTCAGTTCAAATTATTCTTATTGACACACATGTAATGTAACATGTAAAATTCTTAAAATACATTAAAGAAAATAAAAGATTGGACTGAATGAATAGAGAAAGGTTATACCTCCAAATACCTTGGTCTTCTAAAGATGTCAGAGACATGTGGTTGTGTATGTTAAGAGGCTTATTGGCATGCTGAAATCAAAGTTGAAGGGGATAATACATTTAATATAATTAACACAATTAACTGTAAAATTAACCTTTGTAAATTTTCAAAGTAGCCTAACAAAAACCCTACAGAAATATTAACATGTGCTCACTAGAAATGGAGGAAGAGGCTGAATAGATATTCTTAGAGTAAATAATAAATTAACAGATCGAAAACCTAGGAGAAATGTTTTTGTTATAGGTAGACATCTAGTTCATTAAGCAACAGCAAATGATGATAAGAAGTAGATGATATTGTTGAATGTACTTTCTACATTCAACATCTACAAGGAGTTTATGACCTCTATATGGAGTACATGAAGCCACCAGATCCAATAATGGAATCTAAAAACCTTCCATGGGCTATATAAACATAAACTCACCCAAAAATTTATTACCAAAGGAGTATACAACAAACGAATCATGAGAATCTTTTTGTGGAAAAGGAAGGGCTCATAGAGGCAATTCAGGACAAGGTTACTGTCACCAGAAATAAAAAAATTTATATTCAGGGAGCCTAAACTTAGTGATCCAAATAGATTATTCAAGGTAATAACATAAACTGTTGAACGTATTACTGCAGGCTATAAAAGTTTAGTACTTATCAAATTTTTATCGAGATATGACCTGGTTGTGGGGGGGGGGTGGCGTGGAGCCAAGATGGTGGCTTGAAAACAGTGACTCACTTAAGATCTCCCCCAAATCCCTCCAAATGCCTGTAAAAATGACTCTAAACAAATTGTAGAGCTACAGAACCCACAATATTAACAGAGGGAAACAAGTCTCCAGGCCAAAACGGCCTGGATAGTCACTGGATAGTCACTTTGCTGGGTGCAGAGCGCAGCCCAATGTGGGCCATGCTAGGACAGACCATGATCAGGGTAGAGTGGGCAGAACAGGCCTCAGGGCCCTGAATCCCTGAACTGTGGCAGTTACCAGACTTATCAACCCACAAACACCAAAGACAATGGAGCCAATCATTGGAAAACTGCTGGACTGGGAAAGGGAAGTACATGGTCTGGCCACAGCCCCAGGGTGGCAGAGGTGGCTGCAGCAGCAGCAACAGCCTGGCCACAGGCTGACATAGTGGGAGGAATCAAGTGGCTGATCAGAGTGGGAGTATTGAGATTGCTTTGCTGGCACTGATGCAGGATCCTCTTGCTTTGCCCTACTTGGATCTGGGTCACCATCCTGGTTGGTGGTTCTTGGGGGAGGAGGGAGGAGGGCAGTTGTGGCAGAGCTTTGTGGTAGCTGTGGAGAGGGAGTCTTCTTGGTGGTAACACAGCAGAAAAGAGTGCCTGCACTCACAGACCAGAGCACAGGCCAGGATAGGAGCATCATACCACCTCAGAATAGAAGCAGCTCTGAAAACAGCAGTACAAAACCCCTGAAGCTTGGGACAAAGCACTCTCCACTCTGAAAACAGTCGTACCCTGACAAAAAGCTCAAAACCTAAGTAATTGGCTGGGGAAATGAGCAGGCAGCGCAAAAAGACTCAGACTATAGAATCTTTCTTTGGTGACAAAGAAGATCAAAACACACAGGCAGAAGAAGTAAACAAAGTCAAAGATCCTACATCAAAAGCCTTCAAGAAAAATATGAATTGGTATCAGGCCATGGAAGAGCTCAAAAAGGATGTGGAAAAGCAAATAAGGAAAGTAAAAGGAAAAGTTGGGAAGAGAAATAAAAGTGATGCAAGAAAATCATGAAAAGACAAGTCAATGACTTGCTAAGGGAGACCCCCCAAATACTGCAGAAAACAATACCTTAAAAAAAGACACTAACGCAAATGGCAAAAGAGGTCCAAAAAGCCAATGAAGAGAAGAATACCTTGAAAGTCAGAATTAGCCAAATGGAAAAGGAGGTCCAAAAGACCACTGAAGAAAATACTGCCTTAAAAATAAGACTGGAGCAAGTAGAAGCTAGTGACTTTATGAGAAATCAAGATATTATAAAACAGAACCAAAAGAATGAAAAAATGGAAGACAATGTGAACCATCTCATTGGAAAAACCACTGATCTAGAGAACAGATCCAGGAGAGATAATTTTAACATTATTGGACTAAATTAAAGCCATGATCAAAAAAAGAGCAGAGACATCATCTTTCATGAAATTATCAAGAAAAGCTGCCCTGATATTCTAGAACCAGAGGGTAAAATAGAAATTGAAACAATCCATCTATCACCTCTTGAAAAAGATCCTAAAAATAAAACTTCTAGGAATATTGTAGCCAAATTCCAGAGTTTCCAGGTCCAGGAGAAACTATTGCAAGGAGCTAGGAAGAAACCATTCAAGTATTGTGGAAACACAATCAGGGTAACACAAGATCTAGCAGCTTCTACATTAAGGTATTGAAGTGCTTGGAATATGATATTCCAGAGGTCAAAGGAGCTAGGATTAAAACCAAGAATCACCTACCCAGCAAAACTGAGTATAATGCTCCAGGGCAAAATACAGAGTTTCAATAAAAAAGAGACTTTCAAGCATTCTTGATGAAAAGACCAGAGCTGAATAGAAAATTTGACTTTCAAATACAAGAATCAAGAGAAGCATGAAAAGGTAAACAAGAAAGAGAAATCATAAGGGACTTACTGAAGTTGAGCTGTTTTGTTTACATTCCTACATGGAAAGACAATGTTTGTAACTCATGAGACCTTTTTCAGTATTGGGGTAGTTGAATGGAATATACATATATATAGACAGAGGGCACAGGGTGAGTTGAATACAAAGGGATGATATCTGAAAAAATTAAATTAAATTAAGGGGTGAGAAAGGAATATATTGGGAGAAGAGGAAAGGCAGAGATAGAATGGGGTAAATTATCTCAAATAAAAATAGCAAGAAAAAAGCAATTATATTGGAATGGAAGAGGGGGTAGGTGAAAGGGAATGAGTGAACCTCACTCTCATTGGATTTGACTTAAGAAGGGAATAACACACACACTCAATTGGGTATCATACCCTACAGGAAAGTAGGGGAGAAGGGGATAAGGTGGGGATGATAGAAGGGAGAATAGTTTAGGGGAGGAGGCAGTCAAAAGTAAATACTTTTGACAAGGGACAGAGTCAAGGGAGAAAAGTGAATAAATGGGGACAGGACAGGATGGAGGGACATATAGTTAGTCTTTCAAAACACCACTATTATAGAAGTGTTTTGCATAATGATGCATGTGTGGCCTATATTGAATTGCTTGCCTTCTCAAAAAGGGTGGGTTGGGAGGGAAGAAGGGAGAGAATTTGGAATTCAAAGGTCTAAAAACAAATGCTCAAAAAAGAGATATTTTTACATGCAACTGGGAAATAAGATATACAGGCAATGGGTTATAGAAATCTATCTTGCCCTACAAGAAAGAATATAAGGGAAAAAGGGATGGGGGGGTGGGGTGACAGAAGGGAAGACAGACTGGGGAAGGGGTCAATCAGAATTTATGTGGTCTTGGTGTGGGGGAGGGTAGAGATGGGGAGAAAATTAGTAACTCAAAATCTTGGAGAAATCAATGTTAAAAGCTAAAAACATTAAATAAATAATTAGACAGACAAACAAACAAACAAATAAATAAATAAAGGATTAAAAAAAAAGATGTGACCTGGTAGCAAGAATTATACCTGAAGGAATCCTTAACCATAAGTAGTACAAAGTGAAATTCAAAGAATGTCTTCATCTTTTGCTTTCTTCTTTTAACTGACAGCTTCTTCAAGAGAGAAAAACAACTATATGCATTATATCCTAGAAGCTCCTTCTTTCAATTGCTCAGACTAAAGAGGGAAAATCTGGAAAAGTAAGATCTATATCTCATCTGCTCAAATGAACTCTGAGTGCAGTTTGAAGCATACTTTTTTCACTTTATTTTTCTTGCTTTTTTGTTTTGTTTTGTTTTTGCAAGATGCTTAATATGGAATAGATCCCTTTTTCTTTCCCCTCTCAGAGAGCAATCTCTAACAAAAGACAAGAGGAAAAAATACTATTCAACAAAACTAAAAATCACGTAGAACAGATCTGGCATTATATGCAGCATTCCACACCCATAGTTATGCCCACATCTGCAGAGAAAATGTGGGAGGTACCTTCTCACACTACTTTTGGGGGGCAAAGCTTGGGTTATTACAATTATTACATTGTTGAATTTCTACAAATGACCATTTGAGGATGATGGAATTCTCAGACAATGAGAGTTGTCTTCAAAGGAAAAGGAAGCATGCCAGAAATCCTATGAAATTGGAGGAGTTCTAACATGCTCTTTTTATTCATAAATCTATGGTTTTATCCATACATGGAAATACAAATGAGAAAACACCCTTCTTAAATGCAGTTTTGCAACTCTTCTGCATTTGATAGTCTTAGTAAGCAGCCTAGAGTCACTTGGAGGTTGTGACTTATTCAAAGTCAAACTACCAGTGTTTATCAGAAGCAAGACTTAAGAGATCTGGCCCTCTATCTACTATACACAATATTTCTACATGTTTTTCTGATAGCGTTTAAAACAGCATATAAAAATGGTTTTAAATCATTCCACAAGAAATAACTGTTTGTAACAAAGTATGCCCTTCTTTGTCTCATTCCAGCTGGGTAGTCCCACTCAATCTGAAATTGGGAGAAAAGAAAGTCCAGTGTGCTTCAAAAGTTCAATTAGGTCAAAGAATTTTTTTAACTCATTGTTCTGCTAGATATTAGAACAGTGAAACAAGTGAGATCAATATTCTTTCCTTCTGATCTATGGAATGTTTATTATGTCTGAGCAAATGTCTATTCTGTTCAATTCAACAAGCATTTATTAAGAACCTACTATGTGCAAGTCACTGTGCTAGAAGTTGCCGGGGACAGAGACTGTACATAGTGTGAATGACATATGTGTGTGATGTCTCTTATAGATAGATAAAAAGTTCCTTGAAGGCAGGGACTGTTTTACTTGTCTTTGTTCCCTCCACACCTAGCACAGCCCCTGATAGAAGGATAGGAATAGGATAGAGACTGGACCTCTGAATTCATTTGTATAGAGACTTCATGGGTGAGGAAACTCCTTATCAAAACAGGCTAACACATTCTCTGCAATGTTTAGTTTTAGGGAGTGTCCTGGAGCACTGAGAAGTCAAGTGACTTGCCCAAGGTCATACAGCCAGTTTGTGTCAAAGGAAGAACTTGAGCCTAGGTCTTTCTGACTTTGAGGTCAGCTTTCCATCTATTATTCCATGCTGCTTCTCAGCTCTGCTGATACCAAGATAAAAACAAAATAGTTCTTGCCTTAAAGAAGCTTACTTTTCTCTGTATAATGTGTTCACAAAAAGCTAAATAAATGTAAGGTAATTGTAGAAAAGGAGTGAGCAAGGGGCATCAGAAAAAATTTCACAGACTGAGTTTTGAATGAAGATAAGGCTTCTCATCTTCAGCAAGTGTGCACAGTGGATAGAGTGCCAGGCCTGGAGTCAGGAAGACCTGTGTTCAAATCCAGCCTCAGACACTTCTTAGCTGTGTAATCCTGGTCAAGTCACTCAACCTTGTTTGCCTCAGTTTCCTCATCTGTAAAATGAGTTGGAAAAGGAAATGGTAAACCACTCCAGTATTTCTGCCAAGAAAACCCCAAATGTGGTCACAAAGTGTCAGACATGACTGAAGGCTTCCAAGAGTCAAAGAGATTATGAAGGAATACATGGCAAATAGAACATAGTCAAAATAGTATAGGGGAAATAGTATTCTATTTTGAAGAGAACTTAGAATATATGAATGGAGAATAATATAAAATAAAATGGCTGGAAAGGTAGGCTGGGACTAGATTGGGCATGACTTCAATATTGAGCCAAAGAGTATATATCTTATTCTACAAGAAACAAGAAGTCACTGAAGATTTTTGCACAGATAAGAGACATGGGTGGCCCTGTTCCTTAAAAAGACAATTTTGGTTACTATATGGAAGATGGATTGGGAAGAGCCAAGTGTTTCTATGCTAGATATGTCACTAAGGGTCCCCAGGAATATATGATGTTCAATCATTTATCAGTCCTGTCTGACTCTTCATGACCCCTTTGGGAGTTTTCTTGGCAAAGGTACTGGAGTGGTTTGCTATTTCCTTCTCCAGCTCATTTTATGCTGGATGAGGAACTGAGGTGAACAGGGTTAAGTAAGTTGCCCAAGGTCAAACAGCTCTGAGTGTCTGAAGCCAGATTTGAGCTCAGGAAGATGAGACTTCCTGACTTCAGGCCTGGAGCTCTAACCACTTGCACCATCTAGCTGCCTCTCAAAATATATAGGGTGTCCATAATACTGGTAGCGTGGATTAATTCACCATCTAGAATGCATATGCTACTGATTTACATCCTACATATATGGTTTCCAAAACTGTTCTCTCACATCTGTCCCTGTCTCTCCACTCATATACTCACGCCCTAATTCAGGTCCTCCTTACCTCTCACCTGCATTGCATTAGAATCCTAGTGGAGCTCTGTCCCTCTCCATTCCACACCCACGTAGCTGCCAAATTAATATTCCTAAAGCATAGTTCTCAGTATATTACTCTCTTCTCCTCAAGAAGCTGTAGTGGCTCCCTCTTGCTTTTTGGATAAAAAAAATAGATTGCTCTACTTGACTTTTAAAGCCCTTCACATTTTGATTCCAGCCTACTTTTATAGGTTTTTTGCCTTTTTCACTCCTTCACACACTCTATGTTCCAATTAAATGATCTGTTTGCTGTTTCTGGTGAATCACATTCCATCTCCTGTCTCCAAGCATAAGCCATTGTCCACGCATAGAGTATGTTCCCTCAGCACCAGAGCTTCCTTCAAAGCTCAGCTCATGGGCTACTTCCTATAGGCAGCCTATCCTAAGGTGCCCCATCCCTATCTCCACCCCAGTTGCTAACATCCTGCCTATGGCCTGAAGTTAATTTTTGTATTATATACTTTGCATGCAACATTATGTATATTTTAGTTTATTTTTCTGAGTACCTCATTTTCCCCAATAGTACATGAACCTTTTGAGGGCAGAAATTATTTCATTTTTGCCTTTGTGTCATCAGCATTTAGAAAAGTTCCTGGAACACAGCAGGCACTTAATTGATGCTTTTTCAATGAGTTAATGAAAGCATTGTTGATCATAATGGCCATATATAATAATGTAAGTTTTGTAGCTATGCAGAATATTAGACTGTGTCATTGCTTTCTAAGTCCTGGCATGCTCTTCCTTTCATTCGCCTACTGAAATCCCACCTTTACAGCCCAACTCAAGTGTCACCACTTCCGTGAAACTTGCCTTAATATTCACCATTGTTAAAACTTTCCCTGTTTGACACCCATAATCCATATTTCTCTAATGTATTTACATATTATTATATATTTTCCTTATCCACAATAATGATAAAATTTAGGCTACATGATGGTGGGAAGTGTGTTTTATATAAATCTTGTATTGCTTCAAAGATTATGATAGTTCAATTAACATGGTAGGCACTTAATAATTTTTAATTGAATAGGTCAAGAGTTAGATACTGCGGGATCCAAAATTATCCAATCGGCAAAAAAAAGCCACTGAGGCAGAGTTCCAAGCCAATAGCACTTTATTAAAAGGTCCCCGGTACCACTTAATAAAGTGGACCTCCTATCTTGTCGCCTTTCCCCAGGGCCTTAGTTTTATGGGATTTGATACCCAGACACTCAGAAGAGAAAAAGTAAAATACAGAGTCTTGTTGATTGATAGACCTTGCTTTTGACCCTCCAGCAGGGCCAGAAACAATCTACCAACATGGTTGATCACAGAATAGAAAAGGCAAGGGTCATCTCCACTAACTGGTCATAAAATGGGCCCCTTTTCATGTTGGGCAAGGGAGGGTGGTCCAGAGGTACAAAAATAAGTTAGAGGACTTTCCATATCATATCAAGACATGCCATCCATGCTAGGTCTGGTCATCAGCATTCTTGTGTTTAGGCAAGTGAACTTTATAACTGGTAAATAAGTAGTAAACAGTGAATTTATAGTTTTAAATTTTGAGGACTATTATAAGAAAGAACCTATCTTATCTAATGGCCTCTATATGATATATGTAAAATATGTATTAAAGCGTTATCCTCGTATAATTGTCAGATGACTAAACTGACATAAACATAAGTTACTAGATTAGTATATCACTGATGATGACTAACAATCATTACCCCTATGGAATCACACTGAACTGATTAATACTGGTTGCAATAAAATAAGGGTCCAATGAATCATTTCTCTTAGATATCACAACATTTTTCTGCTTTATTTGATTCAGTTTCTCTATTTTACATTCCAGTAAAATGTAAGCTCCTTGAGGACAGGAATCATTTTTTCCCATTAGTCTTTGTATTCTTAGAGCCTAGCACAATGCCTGGCACATAATGAGAGATTCAGAAAAGCTTTCTAAATTTAATTTTAGTCAAATAATTTATTGTAGGGATCATATATAGTCCCAAACTGCCTATCAAATTATCTTAACTAAGTTCGGCTATGAAATTCTTGACAATGATCCTTTCCAACAACTTCACTTTCCAAAGGCCTCTGGCAAGAACTTTCAATGCACAACCTTCCATTAGCGTATTTTATTGCTATTCTGGGTCTGATCTAGGCCTATTTTTTTAGCATTCAAAGTTGAATGCAAAATCTTCTCTATTTGGGAGGGTAACAATTCAATCAAGTAGGCAATTTAATATCCTTTCTTTTCTTCATTTTCTCATAAAAAAAATCACTTCACCAGCATACTGGGAATATCATTGAGGCTCAAAAAGCCAGAAAGAAACAAATCCTGTGGAATGGGAATACATTATTATTTCTATGATTAGTGATAATGCTTTATTTTTAATATTGAGGAAAGACACATTGAAATTCATTGATAAGATAATTAGAGGAACTTGCTCTTAAAATTTCTTGTCATTTTCACAAGCTAAATAGCCACACAGAACGTATAAAGAAATTCTACAGGCCAGGACCGGGTTACACAAGAGTCAGTATTAGTAGCCCTACGACAATTTAAACATGTTTCGAGCATTGCTTAACTGCGGAAAACTGCCAAGAGAACAGATCACTCAAGCAAGAGCACTTGCCTTTCCTGTCAGATGTTAGTCCAAAGAGGAGAACAAAAACAGAAACGGTCAAGCCGGTAGACAGCCCCCTCACGCTTGGGGACTAGGACCACTCTATATGCTAATTATTCTGGTCCTTTTGGCCAGTCTTAGCACCACCAACCACGAAGTACTGACAGGCCCTTCTCCACACACAAGCTGAGGAAAGATGTGCCCAGGAAATAAAGATAGCATAGCATCACCATCTTCTCAGACTCCTAATTATAAAGAAGATGTAAGATGTGACCCATCTGGGTGTATAGAAAATAATTTTGCCCCCCCCCCCCCTGCCCCCACTTAGCTTCTTTCTGGGATGTGACCCATTTGAATCGGCAAGGAACAATTTTGCCCATCCTGCTAAGCTTTTTTCGTCTTTAAAGCCCAGCTAATCATTAAACACTTAAATGATATTAATTGAGTGCCTCAAGAAACAATAGGACATCCTGAAGACAGAGTTAGACTTGAAACCAAGAGTTCAAATTCTGATCCTTGTTGCATGATCTTGGGCAAGTCATTTAACACTTCAATGCCCTAGACACTTGTCCCTAAGACAGGTTGCAAAGAAGACATTGGTAGAGGGAGCTTCTCCCCTCCCCAAAAGTTCCCTATAATAATGAAAACAGAGGTGCAGTCCCTCTTCCTTTCCTTATCTTATTCAGGCATTTCAGTCCTGTTCAACTCTTTATGACCCCTTTTGGGGTTTTCATGGCAAAGATAGTGGGGTGGTTTACCATTTCCTTCTCCAGCTCATTTTACAGATGAGGAAACTGAGGCAAACAGGGTCACACAGCTAGTAAGTGTCTGAGACTGGATGTGAACTCATTGGAAGCCCAGTGCTCTATCCACTGTGCCACCTAGCTGCTCCTTTGCCCACCTTACTAGGTGCTTAACATATGAATGTAGGAAACTCAGAGACCCCAGTGAGGGACATCACAACATTGTAGTCTCTGCTAGCTCCTGCCTAATGGTTCCTCTTCTAGTGTTGCCCATTCCCTTAGGGGGTAAAGGATTAATTAAGCATTTACATACCTCCTACTATGTGTCAAACACAGGTTTTACAAATACCATCTCGTTTGATTCTCACGACAACCCTATGAGATAGTAGGTGTTGCTTTTATTCCCTTTTTACAGTTGAGGAAACTGAGGCAAACAGAGGTTACATGACTTGCCCAGGGTTATATAGTAAGAATCCTTGTCTGGACTTCAACTGATAGCTTCCTGACTCCAGGCTTAGCAATATATCCCCTGTGCCACCCAGATATCTCACAAGGACAATTCTTTATCTCCTGGGGGCGCACTACCAAGTCCCTTCTAGGAGAGACTGAGATATTTCCTAACTCCCAAGACATTTAACTCTATGCCTCTCTATATCAAACTGAAAAGTAGTTCTAATACTGCCCTTTGGCTTACTAGTGTGACATGAAAGAATGGGACTGAAAAGTAGTTTAAGTCCAAAATCAAGGTGAAACAGACAGAAATTAGAAGCAAAGAATGAAGCTGAGGCACAGGATAGATATTTTGGGATTAGAACAGAGGCTGGGAGACAGGCAGAGGAGAAGCACTAGGGCTTCTCAATTTCCAAAAGTTAAGCCCTTCCATAGGATCATGGATTTAGAGCTGGAAGGGACCTTAGAGGTCAGTCATTTAGTCCAATCCTCTTATCTTATAGATGAGAAATGGACAACCACTCAAGTTAAGTGGTTTGCCTAAGGTAACACAGGTAGTGACATAGCCAGGATTTGGACATGGATCTTCTGACTAAATTCAGTGCCCCTTTTCACGTATCACCCAGAATTTAGCATCATAGGATCACAGTTTCAGAACTTAGAGGTCACTGGTTCCAACCTCAACATTTAAAAGATCAGAAAACTGAAGCCAAGAGAAGGTAAATGACTTATCCAAGGTGATGTAGGTACTAAACAGCACATATAAGATTTGAACCAGCATTTTTTCAACAGAACTATGAATCCTATTATGCTTTTTTGAAAACTCGATACACAAAAATCCAAATTTACAAAATGGATATATTGGCAATTTTTTTCCCAACATTATAAAAGGATCTTTCATTCTACAAAAAGTTTCACTAGAATTATTTTAAATCATGAGACATGCTAATAAGTAAAAATAATATTCAATTTGAAAAAATACGGCATGCCACTAGCTTTTAGAATCTATTGTTGCGTAAATTTAGGCACAGCTATATATGTTAAACGAGTATAAGAAACAAGAGTAATCTGAGTTTGGGGGGAGTTTCTGTTGTGACTGTTTTAGCCAAAATCATTAATAGCTGATAGACCAATAGCTTAGCTAAGTCTTCCCTTTTGGAAAGGATGATCAGACATTCTGAACAGCAGGATATTGAAAGAAATGATTATCAATAACCAATGATTTGGGGCGATCCAAAGTTCCTCCCTTTTTCTAAAGTACTGATTTTAAAAGTTCAGTCTCTTGAGAGATAACTACTTATAATGAGATTAGACTAACTTTCTTGTTCAAGTACCACCCAAGTGGGGAAGCCATTGTGCTCTACTCAGGTTTGGGTGGGAGTAAATTCTTTGAATAGATTGCCCAAGGCTGGGGGTAACCAGCATAATCAAAGTTTACTTGAATAGGTTCAGCCCCTAGTTGTAATAATCATTTTCTCATTGTTAACCAATCAGAGTTGATTGCCACCTTTGAGAATACCTCTATTCCAATGGGTATATAAGTTGTGAGCTCACCACTATAATAGTCTTTGGTCTAAGAAAGAGATGGCCAAATGACCATCCTCTCTTTAAAATGCTGGCACTGTTAATAAAATGATTAAGTTCCCCAGAAATTATGTCTCTTGAACTTTTTGAATGTCACAATATCATGAAATTAGGCTAAGTCCCTCAAGATTGAGGGGTGACTATAGAAGACACACGTAAGCAAATGGTCTGGTAATCTGCTCACCAAATAATGACAATCAATGGAACCACGTCAGGTCTTCAGGTTCTATCTTCCTAAGATTACATAAATATCAAAAGGGAGGTGTGAATATGATAAGCTTGAATAAGAAGATGATTGCACTTAATCAAGTCTCAGAATCTATACTTTTTAAAAGTTAGAGTCATCTTTTCCCAAACTATACTTCCTCCAAAGCACCTGTTTTTCTCCGTATTAAAGCTGAAAACAATAGCAGATAGTACTATATATGATAAAGTATAGGAAAATTCTACATACAATATGTAAAAGTTTTGGGCTTTCTCTATAATGTCTGCAAGAGAAAATATGTAGGTAGATACTGTTGTGAAATTTCATTTCCCAAGTATCCATCCCAAATCTCAGTGATGGGGGAGGTAATTAAAACCTTTTGTTCTTTGTTGATGATGACTCAACATATTCTTTTAGTAACATATTTTGAAATAAAGAATTAGGGGAACAAAAGATCCATCCTTCTCGAAATAATCCAAATATAATAAAAATATTGAAAGAATTTCCTGAAGTGTTAGTTCACCCACCTACGTACCCTTTCAAAAAGAAGTAAAACAGTAAAACAAGTAAAAAAGTAAAACAGCAGTTTACTATTCAGAAGAAAATGTCTAACAAAGCCAAAGCCATATCTTTTATCTCCAAGTGAGTCAATTAGCTTAATTCTCTTCCTTACCCAGAGAGCACACCCTTAACCTCGGCTAGCCATCTCAAAAATCTCAAGTAATTTGGTCATGAGCTTAGAAGAAGCAATATAAATCCATTTCTGCTACTAGACAGGAGAAAGAAAGGACCTATCCTTCTGGGTTTCCATGATGTTCTTAGTAAAAACATTTTCACTTACTAAAAATTAAATTGAATCTAACAACTAAGTGCTTATGTAATGATAGCCTTTTTTTAAGATTCGTTTACTTGCCTGCTGATTTCATTCATAGATACAAAGCATCCCAATATAAGAAGTGCTGAATAAAAAACCTGGAATGAATGTTAATCTGTTAATTCCACCTATATAGTCTTTTTTAAAGTTTGGAGTCCAACTCAGGAGAAGTAAGAATTAAATCATCTATTTAAGTCATGGAGAGATTTCATGACATCTTTTATTTGAGGGGTAAAGATTTCTTGCTATCTTTAGGAGGTCTGATGATGAAGAATTCTGCTTCCTAAAAGAGAGGTGATAGATTCAGTGTACAACACAAAATACTTATTTCTATGAACATGTTCAGTGGTGAAATATATTTTGCCTAACTCTGCATATTTGTTTTTATTTTTTCCCCTAAGTGGGTAAGTACAGGAGGGAAAGAAAATAGATTTTTGTTAATTAAAATTTTTTAATTTAGAAAATTAATTCATAAGCATTTGCTAATTTTGCATACTTAACTCATAAGAATTTATGTTCAAACTCCCAAGATACTATTGGTGTATAGATAATGGCCATTTCTGCAGAGAGACAGACTTCTTAATTCTAGAAATATAGAGATAAAGGATCTTCAAAAACCAGGCCTCAATCTACAAAAACAAGTAGCCTCTGACCACCTGAACCCTACAAGATACAGGTCTTAGGAGAAGGGGAAATACCAAATATCAGCTTACATTCAAAGCTGAGATTTCTTCTGTATAGAAGGGAACCTTAGAAGCTTCTATCTTTGTACTGCCGCTTTTTTCATAGACCTTCATGCCAGATATTACCACTTACACTAATACTATGAGTAATAAGCTCAAAACTACAGATAATATAAGCCTGGCAAAATACAGTATTAATTGGAAGTTCCTATAGATCCTATCAATAGTCCTGTTCATACCTTACCATGACACCAAAAACTACATGGCTGTTTTCCAAAAATTTCATCTGAAAAATTTGGCTTCAGATATAGGCCTTGTTCATCAGGAATGTTCTCCATTTCTCTAGTGTGATTGCTAGCTTAACAGAAATCACCCATTTAGAAAGTATTTGATGCTTGATGCAATAAAAGGACAGAAGCAAGCCACAAAATCCCCAAATACAGCTTAAAACAAGAAAATGTGATAAATGCTAGGGATTACAACAGCAAAAATAAAACTCCTCCTATCTTCAAGTGCCTAAAGTTCTGCCAACAGGATACTTGTACAGTGATAAGTAAATACAACATAATTTGAAGATGGTAAGAAGGTTAACAACTGAGAGGATCCAACTAAGAATTCTTTAGTTACACAAAGATAGTAGTACATCACCAGAAAACAATGGTCGCTGATGATGGGAGAAATCTCTTATGAGACAGAATGAGAGACACAGGACTTACCAGTTAAATTGTTTTCTTTTGCTGTTGTTGTTGCTGGTTGATTGATTGGTTAGTTTTTAAGATCCCAAAAGCAAGAACATGCCTAGGAAAACCTACAAAATCAGACCTTGTCTTTGTGCCACCCCCCAACTCCTAAATCAATTCCAGGCACAGTCTATGGTGTTTGATCCATACTGGAAGAAGCAAAAAGACCATTGTCAATGTTAAATGAGATAATATTTGTAAAAGCATTTAGCACAGTGCCTGGCATATAGTAGGTAATGAAATTCTTGTTTAAAATGATGCCTGTGTCACATACAACTCACAGAGAGTGCTAGAGGTTTCATACTCTAGCCTCTAACAGGTTCACTTTTAATCTGGTCAGACAGGCTTCAGAGAGGTTAATAATCAGCTTTATTCTAGTCTAGTCTTCTCAAAGAGTTGCAGATAATGGGAGCACCAGCTCCTACAGCATTCCTTAATTACCCTTCTTGAAGGGGACTGCGAGAATGGCAAGCCACTACCCCTACGTCTCAATGGGGTCAATTGAGACAGACACGGCTTGTGTACTCCCCTAAATCCCCTCAAGCCTTGATGGGGGCCAGTCGAGGCACACACAGATTCCCCGTGGATTCCCCATGTATTCACTGACCAATGCCCACTTGCTTTATAGGGCAACAGACAAAGAAAGCATCTTGCCAACATTAAGCTCACAGATTAATTTTAGCAATGTCTTCATTCTATGCAAGTGTCATAAATATCAATTATATCACCCCAATATCTCATGGCACAGCCTCAGTAGGATGGTCTGTCACTTAGATTCTAGGAATTACTATCTAGGATCCTTGGGGCTATTCTGGGAATTATTAACACCTGGAAACTAGACATTGTCATAGCCATGGATCCTAAGAAATTGAACTCTAAAAGGATAGCAAAATCCTCCTTACACACAATGCCTTAAGCATGTTGGTGCAGAATACCAATGGGATAGGAAGGGTAGTTTTATTTTTTTAAATATATCATGTCATATGTTGATATATGTCTGTAGTATAAGATTGAGGAAGGTCAGCATAAAGTCTCTGAGCAGGTGGAATTCTTTACAGAAATCTCAGAATATTCCTGTCTAATGTACAGAATATTCAAATAAATAAACATATGGAGATTTTTAAAAATAAATAAATAAAATAAAAAGTATTGTGATGCCAAGTATAATTGGTTTTGATATGTATAAAAACTTTAGTTACTTGTTTTTGTTTTTTCTCCCACATTTAAAAACTCCCCTGCCAAAGTGCTGCCAAAGCACTGATTTCCAACATGTTCTAGAGGTGGCTTCCTATTATTTGATTTTGTAATATTCATTCCATATGTCCCCTTCATTCCCCAAACTGATCATATCTTTCGAGAATGACATATGGCATATCATTATTTGCTTTGAGAAAAAAAAAAAAAGATCTGTGTGCTAATTAGAGATATCCTGAATCAGAACACAATTTAAAAGTTCCATATCTTCTCCATGTCTATTCAGAGCATAGATAGAGAGCTGGAAAAGACCTTAAAGGTCATTTAGTTCAATATACTCATTTTATAGAAGAAGAAACTGAGGCCCAGATTAGTTAACACCAGAAGAACCAGGAATGTCCATTGACACCAACATTTTATTACAAGGTTACTTTAAAATAAAAGTTTTCTTCCTAACTCAATTTTCTGACTCCAAATACACTGGCTTCTCTTTAATGTGAAGTTCATTAGGCCCACTTGCTCCATGCAACTTCCAGGTGGGAAACAAGCCAAGTGTGGGTTTCCAACTTTGCTTCAGGATCAGTCTGTGAACAAGATAAAATTAGCATGCTGAATCTCGACATTGTTGTCTTGTTCAACAGTGCCCCCTACTGGTTAATGCAAGTGGTGTCAAGGGAGGCAGTCCCTTTTGTCTGGTTGGACATGGGCGGTGAAATCTCTTTTGTTTGGATGGAAGTCAGCATTGGAAGTTACCATTTCAAGCATGGCCAAGGTGGAAAGAGATAGAACTCTACATCACTACTCCTGATAAAACAGATTCAAAGGATGATAGTAGCAGAAAAGGAAATTGTAAGACAAACTATGGCCAAGGTAATGATGAAAAACAGGCATATCAATAATGGAAGGTTGTAGCTAGACAACTTAGTCTTCCTGGGAACATTTATATACATGTATGCATGCATACACTCTGTATATATATATATACATGTACATACACACACATACATATGTACATATTTGTGTGTATAATATACATATACACATATAATACATATATTCCTAATATGATTTAAGAAATGTGTTCATTGGTAAGACTAACTATGTGTCACTCTATCCTTCTTGGATACCTCACTGTTGGACATTATCTCAGCACTATATTCTATGATTTTGGATCTGCAGTTTATTCCTTTATAATATTCTTCCATTTATCCCTGGTCTCAGCTAGATTTTAAGTTTCCCGAAAGGAAATATCAGGTATTCTATTCCTTTGTGCATCTTGAACAACACCTGGAAGCCAGCTGTGCATACATTAAGTACTCAGTAAATGCTCAAGGAACAAAGGAACTATTTTCAGTTTAAGGGGCAGGAAAAAAAGGACTTCCTTAAGCTCTCCCCCAAATCCCTCCAAACACCTGTAAAAAATGACTCTAAACAAATTCTAGAGCTAGAGAACCCATGAAATAACACAGTGAAACAAGTCTCCAGCCTAAGACAGCCTGGGTGGTGACTGGGAAGGGGTCTGTCACACTGAGCTGGGAGCTGAGCAAAGCCCAGTGTGGGCCATGCCAGGATAGACCAGGCAAGAGCATACAGGGCACAGCAGGTCTCAGGGAACTTAATCACTGGCACCAGTGGCAGTTTCCAGACTTTTCAACCAACAAGCACCAAAGACAACTTAGCAGGTCTATGGGAAAACTCTGTTGGACCTGGGTGAAAGAAGTGCCTGGGGCTGGGGAGGTGGCTGTAGCCAAGGGGCCACAGCAGCAGCAGCAGCAGCACCTGCAGCTGCTTCTGGAGCTCCAGGCCCACAGACAGTGGGGGGAATCAAGCAGATAATCAAAGCTGGAGTACAGGGATCTCTGCTGGTGCTGAGGCAGGATTCCTTTGCCCTGCTTGGATATGGGTCACAGTCCTGGTTGGTGATCTTGGGATGAGGAAGAGTGCTGATGTGGCAGAGCTTGTGGTAGCTATGGAGAGGGAGACCTCCTGGTAGTTACACGGCAGAAAAGAGTGCTTGAGATCACTCACAGACAAGAGCACAAGCCAGGAGAGGACTAAACACCTCTCATTGGATCATACCATCTCAGAAGAACTGAAAATTTACAGGAACCTAGAAGTAGCTCTGAAAACAGCAGTGTAAAACCCCTGAAGCTTGAGATGGAGCACTCTCCACTCTGGAAGCAGAGCTCTACCTTGGCAAAGAGCTCAAAAGTCAAGTAATTGGCTGGGAAATTGAGCATATAGCTCTATAGTCTGAGTAAAAGAACTCAGACTATAGAATCTTACTTTGGTAACAAAGAAGATCAAAACATACAGCCAGAAGAAGTGAACAAAGTCAAAGAGCCTACATCAAAAGTCTCCAAGAAAAAACATAAGCTGGTCTCAGGCCGTGGAAGAGCTCAAAAAGGATTTGGAAAATCAAGTAAAAGAAGTAGAGGAAAAATTAGGAAGAGAAATGAGAGTGATGCAAGAAAATCATGAAAAATGAGTCAATATCTTGCTAAAGGACACCCAAAAATATACTGAGGAAAGTAACACCTTAAAAATAGAGTAACCCAAATGGCAAAATAGATCCAAAAAGCCAATGAGGAGAAGAAAGTCTTAAAAAGCAGAAATGGCCAAATGGAAAAGGAGGTCAAAAGACCACTGAAGAAAATAATTTCTTAAAAATTAGAATGGAGCAAATGGAAGCTAATGAATGACTTTATGAGAAATCAAGAAATTTTAAAACAGAACCAAAAGAATGGAAAAATGGAAGACAATGGGAAAACTGACCTGGAGAATAGATACAGGAGAAATAATTTTAAAATTATTGGACTACCTGGAAGCCATGATCAAAAAAAGAACATAGACATCATCTTTCAAGAAATTATCAAGGAAAACTGCCCTGATATTCTAGAACCAGAGAGTAAAATAGAAATTGAAAGAATCTATGATCACCTCTTGAAAAAGATGCCAAAAGGAAAATTCCTAGGAATATTGTAGCCAAATTCCAGAATTCCCAGGTCAAGGAGAAAATGTTGGAAGCAGCCAGGAAGAAACCATTTGAGTACTGTGGAAACACATTCAGGATAACACAAGATATAGCAGCTTCTACATTAAGAGATTGAAGGGCTTGGAATATGATAGTCTGGAGGTCAAAGGAGCTAGGATTAAAACCAAGAATCACCTACCTAGCAAAACTGAGTATAATATTTCAGGGCAAAAAATGGATTTTCAATGAAATAGAGGACTTTCATGCATTCTTGATGAAAATACCAGAGCTGAATAGAAAATTTGACTTTCAAATACAAGAATCAAGAGACACATGAAAAAAACAGGAAAGAGAAATAGTAAGGGACTTACTAAAGTGGAACTGATGGTATTTGTAACTCATGAGACCTTTCTCAGCATTTGGGTAGTTGAAGGGAATATACATACATACATGCATATATATATATATATATATATATATATATATATATATATATATATATATGGGGGGCACAGGGTGAGTTGAATATGAAGGGATGATATCTGAAAAAATAAAACTAAGGGGTGAGAGAGGAATATATTGGGAGAAGGAGAAAGGGAGAGATAGAATGGGGTAAATTATCTCACATAAAAGAGGCAAGAAAATGCTGATATAATGCAAGGGAAAAGGAATTAGGTGAAAGGGAATTAGTGCACCTCACTCTAATCAGATATGGCTTAAGGAGGGACTAACACACACTCAATTTTGTATATTACCCTACAGGAAAGTGGGGGAAAAGGATAAGAGGGGGGTTGATAGAAGGGAGGGCAGATTGGGGGAAGGAGTAGTTAAATGTAAACACTTGTGAAAATGGACAGGGTCAAGGGAGAAAATTGAATAAAGGGATACAGGATAGGATGGAGGGAAATATAGTTGTTTTGTGGAAGTGTTTTACATAATGATACATGTGTGGCCTATGTTGGATTGCTTGTCATTTAGGGAGGGTGGGTGGGAAGGGGAAGAGAATTTGGAACTCAAAGTTCTAAAATCAGATGCTCAAAAGAAAAAGTTGTTTTTGCATGCAACTGAGAAATAAGATATATAGGAAATGGGGCATAGAAATCTATGCTGCTCTACAAAAAGGTAAGGGGAAAGGGGATGGGAGAAGAGTGGGGTGACAGAAAGGAGGGCTACCTGGGTAGTGGGGCAATCAGAATATATGCCATCTTAGAGTGGGGGAGGGCAGAAATGGGGAGAAAATTTGTAACTCAAAATCTTGTGGAAATCAATGTTGAAAACTAAAATATTAAAAAAAAATAGAAAAGGGACAGGGTCAAAGAAGGAAGTTGAAGAATTGGGGGATGTATTAGGATGGAGGGAAATATATTTAGTATTTAACAACATGATTATTATGGAAGTGTTTTGCACAATGATACATGTATTATCTATATTGAATTGCTTGCCTTCTCAAGGAGGGTGGGTGGGGAGGGAAGAAGGGAGAAGATTTGGAACTCAAAGTCCTAAAAACAAATGTTGAAAATTGTTTTTACAGGTAGCTTGGAAATAAGATATACAAGCAATGGGGTATAGAAATCTATCTGGCCATACAAGAAAGTAAAGAGGAAAGGGATGGGGTGGTAGTGGGGTGATAGAAGGGAGGGCAGACCGGGGAAAGGGGCAATCAGATTACATGCCATCTTGGGTAGAGGGGAAGATAGAGATGGGGAGAAAAATTTGTAACTCAAAATCTTGTGGAAATGTATGTTGAGAACTGAAAATAAATAATTTTTTTTTAAAATAAAAATAAGAATCATGCAATTTTGAAAAATGCTTAATTGCTGGAATGTTTGAGAACTGGCACTATTCACAAGAGGAAATATTCCATAGACATCGTCTTATAAAAATAAGTCAAAGCTCACGTTTTTTGGAAGTTTGTGTGGGTAAAAAAGTGAAACTCAATGAAAATCCTATCATATTGCCTCATCAGAATAGAAATAAGTATGGTTTCTCCAATAAAATATAAGTTTCCTGAGAGCAAAAACCGTTTCAATTTTGTCTTTGTATACCCAGATACTGGCAGAGCACCTGACCTGCTTCATATATGATTACTGTTTTATAGATTGATTGTATAAAGCTATACTGGAGAACATTGTCATATCCTACCAAGTTGGGACAGCTTCCAGTATGAGTCTGGTTATGGATTGTATGCTTGCTGAGTAAGGACCAATCTAGCTATGTTTGGAGAAGATTTCCTGTGATTTGGTCGCCTAGTAAGGATTTTATTTTTTGCAACAACTCTTGATAACTATAAGATTTTCATAGGATATTAAGATCATAGATTTAGAACCAGAAGAGATCTAAGGGGCCACTAAATCTAATCCCCTCATTTTACACATAAAGAAACTGGGGCTAAGTGAGCTTAAGTAATTTGTCCACATTTGTATTGCTAGTCAGTATCAAAGATAGGATTTTTAACTCAGGTCTTCCTGACTCCAAGCACTTGCTGCCTCTATAGGAATTGAGATTTGTGGGTGGGTGGATGGAGCACACCCAAAGATGAAATCACAGATCCTTGAATTAAAGTAAAAGGAAATAAAATAGATTGAGTCATATGCCTCTAGGTGAATAAGCACCATCTTGTAAACAAAACACTGCATGGTTATCCTGATCTCTTCTTGGTTAAACTCATTTCTCCAAAACTCATTTCACCTCTCCATATAGTGTAAGCCTTCCATTTTCTTTGTGTACTCCCATACTGGAAACATTTTGGAAAAGAAATAATACTTCTTGTAGAAATTGACTTGCTAGATAGCCAAAGGCACTAAGAGAATACATTCAACCAATGACAAATGAGTTTCCATGCAATAGGGATACAACTCAATATTTTTCTGGTAGAAATTTGAATACAGGGGCAGCTAGGTGGCGCAGTGAGTAGAGCACCGGCCCTTGAGTCAGGAGGACCTGAGTTCAAATCCGACCTCAGACACTTGACACATGTACTAGCTGTGTGACTTTGGGCAAGTCACTTAACCCCAATTGCCCTGCCAAAAAAAAAAAAAAGAAATTTCAATACACTAAAATTACCAGGGCAATTAATGTTATAACAAGAACCATAACCATTTGGAGACATTTAAGCACATTTCTCCATTTTGGAAACATCCAATCTCTTAAATTAAATTAACTGCTACCACTGTCTCAAACCCAGGTAATCAGAGTCTTACATATGCAAGAACAGGACCTAAGACAGAAGACTTTTCCACCTTTTTTATTTCATGATTTCTTTTGGAGGTTTGATGAAATCTACTGATGGCTTCACAGAATGTTTTTAAATATATAAAATGAAATACATATGATTACAAAGAAGATCAATTACACTAAAATACAGTTGTCAAAATATGTTCTTAGAAAGTTCACAGACCGTAGTTTAAGAATCCCTGACCTTAGGGAAGGTACTATAGTTGAAAGATTATAGGATCATCAATTTAGAACTAAATATAGATTACTTAGAGATCATTTAATCTAACCCTGAAACTGAGGCCAAGAGGTTAAATAATTCATCCATGGTCTCAGAAAGTAGAACAGCTAAGATTATCAACCCAAGCCCTTTGATAACAAATCTAGCAATCTTTTCATTGCATTATTTTCAGACACCAACTCTCCTACTTGTTACGTAATTATAAATCAAATGTCACTTTAACAAGTGAACAAGTAATGTTATGGTTTTTAAAGGCAAGGAAAATTACCCCCCCCCCCAAATTAGAAAAGTCTGCTTCAGATAAAGCTTTATTCAGGAGACTCCAAAAATCAAGCCAAAAAAGCTTCCCATGAAAGTTAGGCACAAAGGTAAACATAAAAATGAAGACAGGCTGCAAAGAGGATGCCAATCAATTGGATAATGGCTGGAAAGACTATGGCATATGAATGTAATTGAATAGTATTATGCAGTAAGGAGTAACAAATATAAGGAACTCAGAGAAACATGGGAAGAATTCATGAACTGATGCAGAATAAAATAAGCAGAATCTAAAGATTATACGAAATGGCTTCTACAATGTAAATTAAAATAAAACCAAAAGGAAGTCAAAATCTGAGAAATTGGTGGGGGGAGGGGAACAGTAATAGTCCTGAAGAACAGACAATGAAATATATCTCTTCCTTATGGCTGCAATGAGGAAAACTAAGATGATCTATTGTATACATTATCATATGTAGTCACCACAACAGATATATCACTTACCTTTTATCTTTGTCCCAACTTATAATTCAGTCTAGAGAACAGGTTGGATTGGTTATAATTTACAGACAAAAGGTACAAATATAATCAGGATCAAGATGTCTTCAATATAAACAACTCCCAGGTGAGGAAACTTCCTCTTCGCTTGCAAGCCAGCAACCTCTTAGATAGTTAACCAGAGTTACTGAGAGGATAAGTGAATACCTTGGGCTTATAGAATCGATATCTGTCAGAGGCAGGTCTGGACCAGAATGGTTTACTGACTCCAAGACTGGCTCTCTCACCATGCTGCCTGTCACAAAAAGTCTCAATACTGTTTTTTGTTACAGACAAAGTCTGTCACAAGAAAATGCAATAGGAGCAAAAGAGAACTTATTATTTTACTTCCCATAATATGGAGAGGCAAGATGATCTTAGTGACTCACAAAAGCAAGTTATTTTTGCTCTTCCTCAAGTACTAATTGACAAGTCTATGTGCACAAAATTCAGGTTGATGATCTTTCTATAAAAAAAGCAAAAGGGCTAGAAGATAATAGCTTTACTCACTTATCAGAGAGTATGAAATGTTTCTTAAAAGAATAGCGAAAATGCTTAAAAGAGAATACAGAGGAAAAAGTCTAAAGAAAGAACAGTGAATTGCAAGCCATAGTGTGTACTTTAAAGAACTAAAAAGATGTGAGTCAGCATCATCAAGAGTGTGACAAAAGAATAAAGAAAGAATAAAAAGACTGCAGGACCTTTGAAATTCCATAAGTAGTTTAAGGGTCTTCCCATACAAGATCCTGTTGGCCTCTATAGCTTTTAATTCTCTAAATAATAATAATGAGGATCTAGAGGTAATACACCATAGAAGGAAAGGTTGTTCAGTATTGATCAGAGACAGAAGAGTACCAGTGATAACTTCCAGCACCTTGATGAGGTATACTAAGGCAGCTATAGATCAAACCAATAAAAACATAGGGAGGTATGCTATTTTCCTTGTGAATATAACCACCACTCACTTCTGATGGTTGACATAGGGCAAAGTCATATCATCAGAAAGAGCCTAGAAAGCATTTTATGGATTTTAAAATCCTAGGAAAGAAACTAAAAGTTTTAGTAGCATGAACAGTATTTTATCACTGCCACAGATTGAAGCTAAAAGCTACCTTCACTCCATCTCCATTCACTCCTTGATCTTTGCATTCTAGTTCCCTATATCAGGAAGGCAATAACAATATAGATGATAATTGTCAAAATACCTATGTGGTTCTGTATCACAAAATATATGAGACTCTCCACATAGAAGGTAGAAGAAGTAAACCATTTATTTAGACAGCAGAGGACTAGATTCCATAAGCCATCTACCCAATCCATCACAGCAGCAAAGAATTTGATACACGACATCACAGCAAGGAGTCTCACCATCCTAAAACCTCTCTGGCCCACTGCTGGGACCTTCCTAAGAACTCACAGTACAGCTATCACAGGTTAACTCTCTTTCCTTCAGCTCTTACTGTCATAGCTCCCATACCTGCTCCCTCAGCATTTCCTGTGACACAACTTCTTTTACTCTCAGCAAGCTCCTCCCCCAACATGTGACTTAGGCTTCCTGTGATGTAAGCAGGTCACATGGCCTATTGATGAGTGGGAAAGATCTTCAAATTGAAATTGCTATTACATTCAGTCCTAAGATCTTTCTTATCCGTTACATAAGGCAATGAGAGTTTTGGGATAACTGATGTCAAAAGAACTTCACACAACAATATAACAGAGATAAAAAATGATAAGCATTTAAAACAATGTCATCATTCTCCTCTTGAATGAATGGGGCTCAAAATATTGGGCTAAGGGGCAAAGGTATCATCCTCCACAGCTTCTTCCTGCTGAAATTGGACATAGAGCTGTCCCTACCCCAAGTGGTCAAGAGTCCCATTCGAGAGGTCAGTTCTTTAGCAAGCTGGCATCTGGAACTCGGCTTATGCCAGGTCTAGGGATGACAGGTCCAGGGGTGACATCCACACACATCAGAGGGTGACATCTGGTTTAAGCAATCAGGCATCTGCAGGGGGATGGTACTAAACCTGCAGGAAATAAATCTCACAAACAAATTTAACTGTCAAAAATCCAAAAGAAAAAGAGACTATCATAGCTTCTTTCATGATAGAATACGTGAGTCAAGGATACAGTTTCATAATCATTTTCTCCTGGGTAAACCACTATTACAGTATTATCTTTCCATTTTTCCAATATATAGTCAGAGTAACATGGGGTCTGTAATGCTGTCTGTGTGTTTCTTTAATTTAAGCTGGGGCTCAGCCTATTTCCTAGTCTCCCTGAAGATATGACTCACTTGGATACAAGGGTTCAAGATCTGTAGGATTTGTAAGGACAGTTCTTACTTCTCTATTCTGTCTGCTATTAAGCCCTTCATCTCAGTACATTTTGCATAGTTCATTAGTTGGAATACCAACTATTCTTCTAAAGTCTACCCCTGCTCTCAATACAGTAGTAAACATTTCTTTTCTTGTTACTCTATTCTGACACTGAATCTACTGGTTTTTTACTCTTCTCTCTCAGGGAAATTTATCTTTTCCCCAGTCTCCTAAGTCATTTAACTGTGAAACCTTATCCAGCTCCTCTAGAAGAGGGTTCCCTACTTCTGCAATTAGCAGAGTCACAATTAGATGTTTCTAAGTGGTGGGTGTCATTTTAACAATCAAATTCATATGAGAGACTCCCAAGGGGGTATTATAATAAACTTTGTTGTTTCCCAACATAATAGCAGTCTTCACTACCTCCTACTTCAACTTTCTCATACAGTCCCTAAGTGAATACCAGGGCCTATCTACAGCAGGCCACATAGAATCAGCAGGATATTCTCTATTACAACCAGTTGCAGCTAAAGCTAACAGATTGATAGTTTGGTTACCTGCTTGCAAATGATAATCCCTAAAAGTTTTCTGTACAAAAGGATTATGACTAATACTTATGAATCTCATACAATCCACACTATCCACAGATACTCCTGTGGCCCTTTCGTCACTGATTCTCACCATTCCAGATATTAACAATTCTCCCATTCTCTGGGTGAACTTACTCGAGATATCTGTGATTGCCTGCTGTGTGTAAAATCCTCAAACATCTCTCTGAACCCTGTATTATTATCTTGGGTTTCTTCCCTCTTTCCCTGTATGAGGCACATTGCTGTTTGAGGAGCCTGGTCTGATAGTGCATCATTCAATGGCAAAGGAACATCATACAAAAAAGTAGCACCTTGTGCCTCAGCTTCTGACACTGTATCATCCTCTCTAAATTTTTTTTCTCCTGTCACCATGGTAACCAGACTGGCTGCTAGACTCTACCTGGGCTGAACTGAAATGTACTCTTGACCCCCTTGGCTCCCTCGGCCTTCTAGCTGAATCAACAGCAAAATCAATAGATTCCTGAATAATAATCTGTTGTTCTACCACCTGAGATTCCCTATCTTGCTGTGATATAGAAGAAATACTCTCATTTGAGCGAGCAGAGATTTAAGTTCTTTCTCATAATAGCCTGTCCCTACTTTCACATATAATACAGCCTCTTCTAGAGATTACTGTTGGCAATTCTGTCCCTGGCTTAACTGTAACTTCTTTCAAATATCTTTTCAAATCTCTAGGTTCTCTCCTATGTGGCTTCTGTCTCCAGGCCTCACCCAAACCAGTGTCTTTAGACTACTACCTTGCTAGAGAGGAATAAGTTATATCATTCCATCCTAGGATAACCATTTCTTCCTCTAAAGCCCTTCTACCTCCAGAGAGAGACCTTATACCTTGCAATCCTGTTCATGATGCCAAATGTATCAGCAAGGTAAGAATAACAATATAGATGATAATTGTCAAAATGCCTATGTGGTTCTATATCACAAAATATATGAGACTCTCCACATAAAAGGTAGAAGAAGTAAACCATTTATTCAGACACCAGAGAACCATATCCCACAAGCCATCTGCCCAATCTATCGCAGCACCAAAGAATTCGATACACAATATCACAGCAGGGAGTCTCGCCACCCCAAAAGCTCTCTGCCCCCCTGCTGGGACCGTCCCAAGAACTCACAGTACAGCTATCACAGGTTGACTCTCTTTCCCTCAGCTCTAACTGTCGTAACTCCCATAACTGCTCTCTCGGCATTTCCTGTGACACAACTTCTTTTCCCTCTCAGCAAGCTCCTCCCACCATATGTGACTTAGGCTTCCTGTGATGTAAGCAGGTCACATGGCCTATTAATGGGGGGGGGGAGATCTTCAAACCTAAATTGCTATTATATTCCCTGCCTTAGACATGTCAAACTAAAAGTTCACTGCCAAATTTGTCCTGCAACGCTCCTGAGTGACCTACCAGATTGAAATTAATTGAGAAATGTTATTTTAAAATAAATAAAATACAATAAGTCAGAGATAATGATAAATTTTAGTTTTTCTAAGTCAATATGCCACTTCAGGAATACATTCTATTTGAGTTTGACACCATTTCCACACCTCATTACAGCAGTGAAATTGTTCTCTTCAAAATTGCTGATGTTTTCTTAATTGCCAACTCTGATAGCTTTTCCTTAATCCCAATCCTCCTCAACCTATCTCCCACAGTTGACATTATTAACTACTCTCTCCTCTCAGATATTATCTAATTTCTGCATTTTCTTTATTTTATTTTTAATTTATGGAATAAAACAAGTATTTCCATAACATAGGACAATGAAAAAGATGATTGCATATAAAATTGTAAATCTATGTACAAGTTTCTATTCCCTTGAAATATACAACAAAATTATCCTTTCCTGTCCCCCTTCTCCTCTCTTCTCCTCCATCTTCTCCCTCTGTCCACATAGAATATCAGTGAGGCTGGTGACTTGAACTGCCCTCCCTCACTCAAATCAAAGTCAACTGCAAGTCATGTCATCATCTCCCTGATGTCAAGGTCCTCTTCAAGAACAAATGACAAACACAACCTGTGAAGAGTCAGAGCTGTCTGAATGAGGATGCAGCCAGCTATCAGCTTGGTGCCTCTGCCTCTAAGCTGCCTAGTTAACTTGGGTTTTACTGGTTAGATCTCTTTCTCAAAGACCATGCCTTAAACCCATTTCACTCTGGAGCTCACAGATTGGACAACAATAGGCCCCTGCCCAAGCACCACTTAATGGCTATTTTGGGGTCCTCCTGGCTCAGAGTGAATGTAAATAGTAACTGTTTCTCTTTTGGCCAGCAACCCTGAGGGTCCCACCCTCCCAATTTTATTATTTTAATTAAAGGAGCCATCCCTTGACTCGCTTCTTAAAGAGGTCTATTCACTGAATGGACCTTACCTCACTCAAAGTGAGAACCTGTAACAATAATGTTACTAGCAGCTGCTGTGGAGGTGTAAGGACAACAATACCAGAACACAGGAAGGCTGCTAACACAAGTTCTTTGATCTGCGTTTCTAAGGAAAGTAACTTTAAGGGGTTTGCAATCTCACTTTAACATATGTGTATATATATATATATATATATATATATATATATATATAATTGCTACCCAGAGTCTCCACACGAACACTCTTCCAATGAGTGAGCTCCCAAAGCAAAATGCTAACCTCAGAGTATATATTCACTTCTTCAGGGTCAGAGGACCTCACAACCATGTGAGTCAAACTCATATGACTTAGGCTTTCTTGTGACTTAAGTAAGTCATCAAAGATTCTTGATTCAATCAAAGGCAAGGCTCAATCAAAGGCACTAGTTGTCTTAGTGCTGAGAAGCACTCCAAAAGAAAAAACAGTGAAAAGTCCCACTTTGCTTGCCATTACAGAACCCAAAAGGACCTTAGCCTAGAAGGGCCAAGGTCTCCCATTGTATCCTGGGCCATCTCCAGTCATCCTGATGAATATCTGGTCACTGGACCCAGATGGCTCTGGAGGAGAAAGTGAGGCTGGTGACCTTTCACAACCCTCCCTCACTCAAATCAAAGTCAATTACTAGGCAGGTCATCATCTCTGAGATGTTATGGTCCCTTTGAGAATGAAGGACAAACCCAACACATACCCTTACCTGTGGGTGTTATGCCCAAAGGAATATAAGTTTTGACCACTGAAACTTCACATGATATCCTGGGGTTTACAGGCTAGATTTCTTTCTTAAGGACCATTCCTCAAACTCAATTCACTCTGCATCTCATTAATTGGCCAACAATAGGTCCCAGCCCAAGCCCCACTAGAGGTTATAGTTTGAGCCCTGATTGTCTCAGAGTAAATGTAAATAGCAATTGTTTCTGTTTTGGGCAGATACCATGAGGGTCTTCCCCTCCCAGATTGATTCTTTTTTTTTAAATTAGGTAAAAGAGGCTATTCTTTGTCTCATTTAGAACCTAACCTTAATAACTGAATGGGCATTGCTTCAGTCAAATTGAGACGTGGAAGGAAAGACCTTAGCATAAAAAAGACCAAGGTCTCCCACTGCATCTGGGGCCATGTCCAGTTTTCCTGATTTATATCTTACCACTGGATCCAGAGGTCTCCAAGGAGAAAGTGAGGCTAGTGACTTTGCACAGCCCTGCCTCACTTAAATCCAATTCACTTGCAAGTCATGGAATCACCTTTCTGATGGCATGGTCCTCTTCAAGAAGGAAGGACAAATAATAACAACAACAACAAAACTGTCATGTAAATTCTGGTTTTTTTCTTCCCTCCCCCCACCTTAGAGACCACTACCATTAGACACAAACACACACATAGACACACACACACACACACACACACACACACACATATATATATATATATGTATATATATATATGTATATATACATACTTATTCTATAAATAAATAATGAAGAGCAAGATGAGCAGACCAAGAGAATATTATATACAGTAACAGCAATATTGTTTAAGAATGACTTTGAGTGAATGTTATTTTGACTCTTATAAATTCCCAAATTAACTATAAAGGATATAGGAAGAAGGATGCTATCTGTATCCAGAGAAATAACTGATAAATAGAAGTATGTATAGAATATTTGTATCATACATAAGGAGTTGTGAATTAAGCCAACTTTTACATTTGCATGCCTTTTCCCCATCGCTTATCTACCCCTGACTGCTTATATTTTTTGTTGTCTTTGATAATATATACAGTATGGACAAAACCTCAAAGTTGGCTTAATTCACATTTTCTTAATTACCAATGCTTCAGATTAATAAATTCTTAATTATTGTTTAGTGAAGTTAATAGCTATAGTTTTCTTGAAAGCTGTTCAACTCCTTAAACACTGGAGAATGGACCCTGAACTGATATAGTTCTGTCAATTCCATATATATATTCTGGAAATCAGACTTTTATAAGTGATATTTGATACAAATATTTTCCCACTTAGATATTTCTTTTCTTACTCTATTTGTCTAGATTTAGTCTATGCAAAAGCCCTTTTAAAAATTTCATATAATTAAAATTATCAATTTTGTCTTTTATTATCACCCAATCACTTATGTTAAGAATTTTGCTCTATACCTGTGAAAACTTCTTTCCATTTTTCTCAATTTTTAATGTATCTATTGAGCTTATTGTGATATATGGTATGAGTTTCTGAAGTATACCAAATTTCTTTCCACTTTTTATAGTAGTTATTATCAAAAGAGGAATCTTTCCCCCAGTAATTTATAGTATTGGGCTTATCAAAAAATAATTTATTGTATTTTAATTGCCTTAGATTCTTGATTTTGTATTTTTTAACCAGAATTAATTATTTGTGATGACTATTTCATTATAATACAGTTCAAGGTCTGTTGATACTATAACATCTTCCACACATACTTTTTTCATTACTTCCTTTGATATAACAGGCCTTTTATTTCTCCAAATTTATATTATGATTCTCCATAGTTCTATAAAGTATCCTCTTAGTCTAATCTGTATAGAACTAAATCTGTAGTTCATTTTAGGTTCTATCCTCATTTTTATTATATTGAAATGAACCAAACAGGAACACTTAAAATCTCTCCAGAAATACTCTTCTTCTTCCATCTTTTTTAAAGTTATATTTATGTAAATTTTGTATATATCATAATAGGCCAATACCCACATGCTTTATAACCCTTTGCAGTTATTTTGAATAAAATTTATTATATTATCATCTTTTCCATATTCTACTACTGAATAGAATTGTGCATTATTTTCATAGACTTAGTTTGTGCCCTTTATGAAGCTATTATGAGTTTTTGGAGTTTTCTTAGCAGATCATCATGTTGTCTGCAGATAGGAATAATCATCTTCTCTCTGCCGATGTTGTTGCCTTTAATTTCACTTTGTGGGCTTATTGCTATATTTTTTCCAAAATAATAAATGTCAAGAAGTGAATACCTTGCTTTATTCTCCGTAGTGGGAAAACTTCCAAAGTTTTTACATTCCAAATAATGCTAGCGCTTGGTCTTAGGCATGTTTTTGTCATATTTAAGAAGGATCCCTCTATATCTATGTTGATATTTTTTCATTGTTTTTAGCATAAAGAAATATTGTATTTCTCAAAGGGTTCTAATATATCTACTTAAATAATGGATATTGTGGTTATTTGTGTGAAAAAATTATTTCATTTGCTCATGGCTGAACCATATTTTTGGCTTTGGGATAAATCCAAATTGGTCCTATTAAATTACTTTCTGTATATATTGCTATAGTCTCCTTTCTAAGATCTTATTTCAATTTCTTTTCATCAATAATAGTGAAATTGCCCTATAGCTCTCTCTCATCTCTCAAAGTTTTGGATATTAAAACCATATTAGTCTCATTTACAAGAGTAGAGAAAACAGAAGATTCAAGGATGAATCTAAGTTTTTAAACCTGGATGACTAGGAAAATGTGATGCCCTCAACAGAAACAAGAATGTTTGGATAATGCTTAGCTTCAATTTGGATATTTGCTTTTGCAATGCGAAACAAAGGATGAATAAAGATGCAGAAATTACTTGAGGTATGGAGTAGGGGAGAAGAGAAAATTTATGGTCAATGTCCTCTTTTTTAAATAATATATGATATGAGGACATCTCCTAAGAGTGGTTTGGGAGAACCATTGAGGGTTTAAGGCCAGAAAATTTTAGCAATAGCTGCTGAGATGAATGGGGCAAAGAATCAATCCAGGAAGAATAAAGCTTTGCCAAATAATATTGAAGGCCCAGATGAACTTAGATAATAAGATTTCACAGTGGACTCATTTGTCATGGTAGTTTGGTGTTTTAACTGTCTCCAGGATTATTTAGAATAGTATAGTATAAGAACAGAAGGCAGACGGTGAGGATGATTCAGGGTTCAGTATTATCAGAAAATCAATGAGGAAGGGTCAAGGGGGGTAAGAGCTGAAAGTGGAGGACATCATGTAATTGAACTGGTCAAATGCAGGATCAATATTAAGTGAGGCCAAAGTTAGAGCTTTGGACTGGGTCGATACCAAGGGATGAATGGCCTGAGGTCACATTGAAAATGATGAATAGTTTTAAGAGGGTGTAATTAGATAACAAGCAATTATGGTCAGAGAGGAATTTAGAATTCAAAATCACGGAGGTGGCATAGTTATCAGTAATGATAAGATGTGAGCATCCCCATGAATGTCTGAGTTGGATTAAAACAGGAGAGTATGATAACATGCTTAGAAGTAGCCATCTGCTGATGATCTTCACAGCTACTTGAGAAAGGCCAATTTGATTAACACTCACTTCATGGGGGCAGCTGGATGGTGCAGTAGATAGAGTGCCATGCCTGAAGTCAAGAAAACTAATCTTCCTGAGTTCGAATCTAGTCTCAGAAACTTACTAGTTGTGTGATCTTAGGCAATCCTGTTTACCTCAGTTTCCTCATCTGTAAGATGAGCTAGAGAAGGAAATGGCAAACCATTGCAGTATCTTTACCAAGAAAACCCCAAATAGAGTCACAGAATCAGATATGACTGAAAACAACTGAACAACAATCCCCATTAGAATGTAAGATCCTTGATATTAGGGACTATCATATTTTTCTACTTGTATCCCCAGCACTTAGTACAGTGCTTTGCATGTAGTAAACGTTTAATAAATGTTAGCTGCTTAAAAACTTTCATAAAATTAACATGTAAGCTGGTGGCTCATTCTGATACTCAATAAGGTAAACGGGCCTCATAAAAAGTTATCCCTTGATGCTATTTTGTTGTCATAAAGGAAAGAGCAAAGAATACATTGAACTCCCAGCCCCTTGTTCTCAACAAGGTTCTTCTCATTCCACTTGGTGATATGCAGAAGTAGTTTAATCCTTCCATTCCATCTCTTTAAAACAGGTTGCTCTTAGAGGAAGAATTCACCTAGGGTCCAAGACAATGAAGCCAATTCAGTTTTCTAATCACTCATCCTGGCTGATTCCAGAATCCTTTTGCTACTAAAAGTTCTCTTATTGTTAATAGTAACAATAATAATAGCTAACATGTGCATAGTTCCTACAATGTGTTAGTCATCATGCTAAACATTTAATTTGATCCATACGACATCTCTGGAAGGTAGGTGCTCTTATTAACCCCTTTGACAGATCAAAAAACTGAGGCAGAGGTTAAGTGACTTGCCCAGGATCACATAGCTAATAAGTGTCTGAGGTTAGATTTGAACTCAGGTCTTCCTTACTCTAAGCCCAGCTGTCCTATAAAGAAAGAATGGAGAAAAACTGGAGGTACATTGCAACCAACTGAGAAAGATGATCAAGATGGCAAAATAGTTGGTTTCCACAAAGGTTTCCAATCCAAAGACACCAAAAGAAGATAATTATTTGCCAGATAAAATAAGTAAATTCACAAAATAAAGATGAAATCACTGCCTCATACAAGATTCAAAAATAAAAACAAACAAAAACCTTGTGAACACTGAAAAGCTTGAGTTACTTAGAGCTCACTGTAGTCAATGCAAGAAAACTTACAGGCTTAGGACTTCAGGTAATGGCAATGACTCTGTCCAAACCCCCTCAATCCCTCAAGAAATAACAGATATTAGTTCTGCCTAGCCAAAGAAAACAGAGAAAGGTGAGCACAAGAATCAGGCAGGGAAAAAGAACTGCCACAGAATATGCTCAGAGCCACAGATTCAAAGGCAACAGATCACTGGACTTGAAGGAAAGGATACTAAAAACTCGTATTATTCAACTCGAGAAAGCTGAGGCTATCCAGCAGGTCAGCCTTGAGGGGTCTGTGCAACAGTAGAAAGGTAAGGAGCTAAAGAGTGAAGATGGTACGAGTGATGGAAAATAAAAGAGAAAAACTGAAATATTAAAAGATAAAGGCTGAATAAAAATCCAGCCCACAAGTTATAAACCAACAACAAGAAGATGGTAAAAAATCAGATGAAATAAAGAATAAAACCTTGAAAAGAAATCAAAGGACATTGAAGAAATATTATACTATAAAGGAAAGTGAATTCCTTTGACAGACAAAACCCCGTACACTCTCTAGGGGTCATGGAGCAGCAAGAAACTACAAAATACGTCAAAAGAAAAATAAAACTCTTAAAGTAGAAAAAAAAACTGAATTTCCTTTGGAGAATCTCTCTAAAGTGGAAGCTATAAGAGAGGGGGAGAAAGAGGAAGAGGGAGACAGAGAAAAAAGACAGGCAGAAACACAGACAGAGGGAGAAAAAAAGACAGAGAGAGATGAAGACATACACAGAGAGACAGGGAGAGAGACAGAGACAAAGAGACAGAGGTAGAGACAGAGACAGAGGTAGAGACAGAGACAGAGGTAGAGACAGAGACAGAGAGATATGGAAAGAGAAATTTCCAACACAAAAATAATTGCAGAGGGCAATTTGACAGAAGAAAATCAAAAGAAATAAAAATAAAAACAACAAAAGAATATTTGCATTCCAAATAAGCCAAAGGGACTGACTTTGAAAACAAGATGCGCAGAAATAACTTAAGGTCTCTTAGAAGAACATGACAAGTCAGAAAGTCTGAATGTCATAATGTAAGGAATGCTGAAATAAAATTGACCAGAATTTCTTAATACAGTCAACAAAGCATTGATCGAGAGAATCCACAGACTGCTACAAGTTGAAAAAAGCATATACTTCAATATCCAAGGCATATAGTGGTCTAACATAACAGTTTCAATAACAAAAAGTGAGCATCTCATTCAACTTGCAAACAGTCCAAACAACAGGAGCACAAAAATGTGAATAAATATAATAATCAATTAAATCAACTAATTTATGTTTTAAAGTTATTTTAAAAAATAGACTGATCTGTGGAGTAAAATAAAATGCAAAGAGTTATGTTGAAAGAAATAAAAGACTTTAAGATCTAAAGGAAAATAATAAGCAGATGGAACACAGTTATATGAGTTGAATTTATTAATCCTCCATGGGTTAAATCCCCTGATCATCTATTAGTAACTCAGCGTCTTTTATGGGAAGGAATAACAGAGTGGGAATCGTTACAAATGAGAGAGGAGAGGAAGAGGCAAAGGAGAGAAAGCAATGTATCTATATCTAATACAGATCCTATGAGGAAGAGACAAACACTTTAGTCTTTAAACAAGATAGGGAGCTATGGGAGAACAGGATAAAAATAAGGGAGGGAAGGGCTGAAATAGGGGGAAAGAGATCACACTAGAAGGAGAAAGGAAAGAGCAACAATAAAGAACATTCCCACAAGAGGCAAGGTATATGTCTTTAGAAAGAAACAGGGACTTTATAATGGCTTTTGTCTAAGGGAATTGAAAATTATTAGACCAGTTTTTTTAGGGGAGCAGGAATGAAGGGGAAGTTGTTTTCCTTACCTGTATACCATACCACCTTAGGAAAGGAATGTATGAGTTTCCAAGGGCATCCATCAACAACCAGAGTAGTGAGAAAGCAGAGGTGGGGGAAAGAGATGAAGAATAAGAGTTAGGATAACTTGGGGTAGGGTTAGGCCTAACAATTTGAGACATGGACTGATTTCAGTCACATTACATTGCTTCCATGTGACAAAGCTTCCCTCATGAATTAATGTGTCTAAGGGAAATGGGGAGGGAAGGTATAGAGAAGGATGATGTTGTAAGATCTGCAAAAGCAGAAACAGCAAAATTGAAGAAGAAGGAGCTCATAACTGGTACTTAAAAAATCCCTACCCACTAGAGAACCAAAGAAAAGATAAAAAGTAGGGATAACAGTATATCGCTCAGGAATCAAAAATAAAATTCATAATAGAATGGAAGAGAAGTTATGAGAAAGCAAAAGAAAATTTATCTGAAAATAGCATAGTAAAGAAAAAGATAATAATTTAAAGGTATGAGATTGAAGGGAAGAAGAGGAAAGATTTTGAACTACTGCCTTAATGAGGCAGAGTAAAAGAAGAGATAAAAGACATGCCAAAATAGATTAAATTTAAGTTATCAATTTATTGAAATTTTAAAATTAGATAAGACAAGCAAAATAGAGCAGGGAAATGGGGGGAAACCTATGGGAGTAGACTAGCATCAAAGTAATTTAAACAAAATTAATCATAGTGACACAAAACTGATCTAAAAGAGGGAGGGGATAGAAATCCATATCTAAGAAAAAAGGAAAAAACACAAGTTGAAAAGTCATCATTTTAAATGTAAATGAATTTAACAACTAAGAAAAAAATAAGTGACAGTACAAATAATAAAACTTAATCTGGTGTATACAATACATCTAAAAAATAAAGATACCTACAGGATGAAAATGATAGATGGGAACAAAATTTATTATTCACCAAATATATCCCCCCTCAAAAAAATCTAGTTGCAATTTTGCTATCAGATAATTCAGAACTAATAATTTATAGTAAATATCAAGAGAGATAAATACTACTGAAACTACAGTATGCTTAAAAGGACCATGGTTAAGGAAGCTACCAGTGTTTATATGAAATAGTAATTTATATTATATGTATATTGTACATATATGATTTTTATATAATCAGTTATATACTAAATAGGATAATGTTTAAATTCATGGAGGAAGAATTAACTGAATTGCAAAAAGATAAATATTAATATTGATGAAATAAGTGTAGGAGACTGTAATGTTTTCCTCTTAAAGCTGGACAAATCTAATAGATAAAGAAAAAGGAAAATATAAAACTAAAGTATTAGAGTATTAGGGCCAAAATGCTTGTAGGATTGTCTGAACGGGAGTATTAATAGTATATGTAACTATTTCTCATCATTGCATGATCTCTTTACAAAAATGTATCATGGGCTAAGGCATTGAGGAATTATAAGTAAATGTTTAAAAAAGCAGAAATGCTAAAGATCATATTGATATGCTAAATATAAAATGATAAACTTAATATCATAAATTACAATAATATGATAAAAAAGTCATTAACAAAGGGAGTACAAGCAAAAGACAAAGGCCTAAGTGGAGACAGTAATGACATTCCAAATAATGAATGGGTTAGAGAACAAATCATAGAAATTATAATTATGAGAAAGAGAAGAATAATATTGACACAAACAGTACTCAGTAGAAAAAATATATCTCCGAAAATGTGCTTAACAAAATAAAACACGTAATCAGGTGAATAAATAATTATTAAATTAGGAAATTTGTAAATAAACCAATCAAAAAAGCACAAGGTAATAAGTATGGAAAAATAATAAATTGGAAAAGAAATAACTGGTCAACAAAACTCAAAGCTTGTTCTTTGAAAAGAACAATGGTAACCCATTAGCAAACCCAATCAAAAATAAAAGGAAAGAAAAACAAACTACGAAAATAAATATTAATAAGGATAAAACATACAAAAAAGGAATGTTCAGAATCTGCTATATTTAATTAAATGACCACAAAGCTGAAAATTTAAAAGTAATGGAATAGTGTAAACAAAAATTATGAAATACTCTTTTTAAACAGTCCAATTTTAGAAAATGGAATTAAACTAGCTGAAAAGGAACTAGGCTGTCAGAGGGTAAAGGTTTGGGAACCCTGATCAAGACAGATTTGCAGGTCAATTCTATCAAATATCTAAAAAAAGAATTACTATTTAGAGTAACACTTTTAATCATATCAAAGAGCTAGAAATAAATAAGTATCCATTAACTAGAGTGCAAATTGTGGCATATGAATGTAATGGAACTGTACTATGCCACTTAAGAAATGAGGAATATGAAGAATTCAGAGAAGCATGGAAAAACTTAGATGAATTGTTGTAGAATGAAATAGCAGAACTAGGGAAAAATATACACGATGACAATAATGTAAATGGACAGATTAAAGACCTTTATAATTATAATGACCAAACTTTTTCCACAAAAATATGAGAAAATGCATCCATTCCTATTACTGGAGTATTGAAGGCAACTGCAACTACAGGTGTGGAGCACATGTGTTTTCAAACTGGGTTTAAGTGTTGGTTAGTTCTCCTTAACTGTTGTTGTTTTTTATCCTATTTCTTTTAAATTTTCTTATAAAGGGATGACCTTATGAAGAACAAGGATGAAGCTGATTTGGGGAAATGAAGATGATGTAATATAAAATATCAACATTTTTTTAAAATCCTTAATTTAAAGTGGTCTACTTGCTTTTCATCGAACTTGGCATTCCAAACTCTACCACCCCTTTACATTGCCCTGTCCCCCAAGTCTGTACCTCATTCCTTCCTCACTTGTGTCTTTTTGGCTTCCTTCAAGTGCTCCTTCTATGGGCAGTCTTTATTGATCCCCTCCTTTCAGCTGATAGTATTCTCTAATTCTTCTAATTAATTTATATTCATTTCTTAAGATTGCATATTTAAAGCTAGTAGGAGTCTATTCTAACTCCCTAATTTTACAGCTTAAAAAAACTGAGTCATAGAGGGATTAAATGACTTGCTCAAAAGTCACACCGGTAAAAAAGGGACAGAGCTGAACTGTGAGCCCAGATCCCCTGACTCCAAAACCAGTGATCTTTCCATTATACCACTTAGTTGCCTAATATCTTCTATTTCTCAGTAGAATTTAAGTTCCTTGAAGGCAGACATTGTTTTTGTCTTTCCTTTGTATGATTGTCACCTGACATCAGGCCATACACATAGTAAGTGCTTAATAATTATAAATTGGATTAGATTATACTTATAGAATCAATATGAGCACAAATTCTATAACCTCCAAGTCAAAGAGGTTACTAAGATGAAACTTCATTTTCAACTAGTGACTTATGATGCACAACAAGGTTAGTATCTTAGATCCCCTGAAAAGTTCTTATCACAATCAAAATCATTCGATAAAGCAGAATATAATGTTTATTTTTACAAAATGAATACTATTTTTTCTCTGACTTCCATTACAAAATTTGGAAACATTTTCCCAGTGACTGTATTGAAAGCTTCTGGTGAAGAAGGGATGATAGTGGTTCTGAATCCAATGGCATGCTGAATGCTATAATTACCAATAATAGTAGATTTTGATTTGGTAGGGTTTTGGCATTTCCTTTCTTGGTTTCTACCATATCTTATGATCACATGACCCTTTTTAGCTGAATGTTTATAAGAGATTAATGGAGCTGAAATGTCAATAACACACTTCATTAAACACATGATAACATTCAGTCTAAAAACATTTTCTACTTTAAGCTTCCATGGTAGAAAATTGTAGGAAAAGAAGGACTTCAACTAAGTAAGAATCAAGAAATTGCAAAGGTCATTTAAGGGATATTGGCCTTCTAAGGAAGGCCAGAGAATGGATTTTGTTAGGAGAAATGGAGGAAATTGAAGGAATGTAATCTCTAGGTGAAGATTCTTCTGAATTTCATGGAAGAGTGTTATAGAAGAAATAGAAGGAGCAGAGAGAAGGACTTGACTTGAATAAGAAAGGAAAGTTCAAGTTATTTAGATGGCTTTGAAGTTACTTGTGGGAAAGGGTAGAGGCTCAATTTGGAGAGCAATAATCTGAAGGCAATTGGAAGAACTAAAGGAAATGTGACAGAACCTAACCAGGTTAAAAGACAAAGAAGACTCAAAGGAGGGAAATGATTGAAAAAAAAGGATCCTGGAAGGATGAAGAGGAAAACTCAAGAAGAAAATCCAGTGGGCAAGATAAGGGGAGTAAAATAAATTGCTAAGGAGCAGTGGTGGTTGTTATTGTTTGTCCTTCATCTTGAAGATGACCCTGACATCAGGAAGGTGATGCCATGACTTGCAAATGAATCAAATTTGAGGGAGGGCTGTATAAAGTTACCAACCTCACTTTCTCTTCTGAAACCATCTGGGTCCAATGGCAAGATATAAAGTATTACTTACATTCAGTAAGTATTTGAGGGAGTATTAAAACGCAGGCCTTAGATGTCAATAATTTTGTTGTTGTTGTTTTACTGCAGCAGCTGCCTCTCTAGAAAGCCCTGTCACTATAGTTAATCCAATCTTTTAGAGGAAATCACCAACCCCTTCCTCCCACACTTCAGTGTGTTTTTTTTCTTTCCTATCTAAAACGCTTAAGGTGATCAGATATAACCATTTAATAGAAAAGAAGTTAATTCCACATCTTGTCATGACTGTTAAAAGGAAGAGGCAAGAGGCAAATTCATCTACAATGTGAGGTTCAATTATTTCAATTATCATCTCTTTTCCAAATGAAGTTTCTTTTCCACTAAAGACATTTGCAATTTAGCTTTCATTTGTTCTCAGGATAGCATTGATTATAAGACTTTAACTGAAAATGAAAAGCACAAATTATTTGACTATGTTCATAAATTTAAAAGTTATATACATACTTAATTTGTAAAATGGCTACCTATAATTCTTAAACCTATGACTTTCAGAGCAAATCTATACAAATATGTAATATGTTTTAAGACCAGACATCATTTTATGTAGATGACTTGAAACCTGTCCCCATACCATAAATATTCAGGGAAGCAGAGTAAACATTTCAGTTAGTTTTTAGGACATGAATTGTTTGAGTATCCAAGTCCAAGGAAAGCCCAAAATAGCAATAACCTATCCTTCTGAGTTTATGACCTATATCCCTTAGATCCTTGTAGTCACTGTCTGATTAAAGATTCAAATAAGTGAAGATGCTTTTATGCCCAAATTCTAGAGTGCCATGTCAGTCCAGGGATTGTGCTAGAAACCAATGTGGCCAAAGAAGATTTATGTGACTTGGGTTCAGTCTTTCCTATTTTTTCCCCTCTCCTACTTAGTTTTCTTACTCCCACAACTAAATTCTTATCATGCTCACCATGTTGGTGTCTATTTCCTCATTCCAAATCTATGTACTTAGTGAGAGAGGGGGCTACAGCATGACCTGGCCAAAGTCCATTACAAAAAGACATCAAGATACTCCAGATTGTCCAATGGGGATGACCAGGATAGTGAGAGCCCTTGAACTCATGCCATTTAAACACTTGTTATAGGAATATGAGATGTTTCACTTGGCAAAGAAAAGACTTAGGGAGGCCATATTAGCACTGTTGCCGACTGATTTATAAGTCAATACAAAATTGAGTTGAGGATTTCAAATCAGTTTCTGGCTGAACAAGTGATATCAAAAATACCACAAAAACATAAAATATTTACAAAGACTCTTATGCTATGTTTGTATGAAGATTCAGGGACACCCATTTCTGATCTTTTCTTAACCACTGCTTGCTCCACCGCCCAAATTATTTTTTCAAATAAATCTAAAGCTTCAGATTCCTGATAATAATATTTGTTGGAGAGAGAAAGCATGGTTTAGCAGACAGAGAGCCGGTTTTGGAGTCTGGAAGACCTAGGTTCAAGTCACACACACACACACACACACACACACACACACACCTCTGATGCTTATGGCTTTGTGACACTAAGCAAGTCAACCTAACATTGCCTCAAGCTACTCTCTAACATTTGAAATTGCAGAACAAGCAATGATCTGTATTGATTGAAAGAGTTTCCTCATTTAGAGGTTCCCTGTATCCACAAAATCATACTCTCCCTCAAAAAAAATTCTACCATCTTTATGTAAGTAATTAATTTACAGAACTCTGTCTTACTCCTCAGTCTTGCATTCAATCTCAATCAAACAAATATGGAGGGATATACCTAACATATTTCACATTCAAAAGGAAGTGGAACTTTTTTTTCATTCATTTTTATAAGAATTTTTTCCAGGAATAATCATAAAATGAAACAAGTAGTAGTTGACAAAGAAACACAGTGAAAAAATTTTTATTATATTTCAAACATATAATCATACCATTAAGAATAAATATGTTGCTGTCGTTCAGGCCTTACTCTTCATGACCCCATTTGGGGTTTTCTTGGCAAAGATACTGAAGTGGATTGCTATTTACTTCTCTAGCTCATCTTAAAGATGAGGAAACCCAGGCAAACAGGGTGAAGTGATTTGCCCAGGGTTACACAGCTAATAAGTGACTGAGGCAAGATTTGAACTCAGAAAGATGAGTCTTTATGACTGTAGGCCTGTCTAGCTGCCCTTAAAAATAATATTACAGTAAAAAAAGGAGAGAAGTAAAAATCAGTACTTTTAAATCACATTAATGTAATGTCCTGAGGTTGTTTCCCTCAATAAAGAAGTTCCTCTTCAGCTGAAGGGAATTGCCCATCATCAGGTCCCAGAAATTCATGCAGCTGGATCGTGGGGGTCAGTCTTGCCCCTGGGCAGAAGCACAACTTGAATTCTTTTTCATTCCCTAATTTGGACAACTCATTTCTGTTGCTGTCCCTCGATGCTGGGAAGTTAACTTCACTTTCCTCAGTCTATCATTCAATAAATATTATGTGCCAGGAACATTAACTCCTGAGGACACAAAAGGAGGCAAAAAGATATCCTCTGATCAAGAAGCTCATAATATACACTCTCTTATTGCCTAATCCGGGCATGGACCACCCCAACTGCCACACCCTTGGTAAACCATTGTAAACAACTAAACCCACAAGATTCTTGAAGGCTTCTATATCAAAATATTACAGTTCATTGTTTATATTATGACAATAAAATCTGAGTTTCCAAGTCATACATTGCTTTTTGTCTCCATTCTTACCATATGTGACAAGGAAATGACACATCTAGAATGAAAGACCCTTCTAGGAAATGATTCCTAGACATTTCAAGAGAATTACCATCATTGTAATTGACAGGGAAATACAATTTACTTTCTGAAACTGACTAGCTTGATAGTACCTGATATGTTGAGCAATGTCTTGTAAAGGTTAGTGGAGCTTGAGCCCTGGGGATATGCTGAAAGTACAACCTTCTATAATAATCACATTCTGGAAAGAGATGTGTCCTGGAGGCTCTGGAGTACTGAGGAATTACAAATGAGAAATTTAAAGGGCTAGTTCAGCATATTGTTGAAACTTCAAATGCTCATCAATGTTTCACTTGAATTCTATGATTTCTTTAGATCACAAACTCTAATTTATTTTTAATTGTTTCCAAAAGGAGAACAATCTGGGATATTTTAAAAGAGCAGGATAAGAAATTTTGAAGGGTAGCTTTTCTGATTTCTTAATCATCTCTGCCATTCTTTTTTTTAACCTTCAACAAAAAACCATAAACAGGATTTAACTTCTCAAGTATCACTATGAAATAATTACTTTTCTCAGACACACACACAAACCTATATTAAAAACTCAATTACCTTGCTCATTTGAAACCATCTCCCTTGGTGCAACAATGCGTCAACGATACTGTAAAAAAATTATTTCAATCAAAAATCTTTGAAACGCTGTATGAGAAAACATATTTCATTAACAAGGAAGAGAATTTGAGCACTCATGATGTCCACTAAGATTTCTTCTGTGTTTTTCCTGGTAACAGTTTATGGTTTTAATGTCGTATAATTTCCCTCAAACCTTATACCAGGTGTGAAACAGCTAAAGAACCGTTCTGCTTCTTGTATTGAGATTTGCATTGTATCACGATCTTGTATTAGGACATGTATTGCCACATTTATGCTGCCTTACTGAACCAAAGAGAAACCGTATAGCATAGAGAATAGATTGCCATCCTTGAAATCATGATATGGATCCAAATTCTGCCTCTGATGTACTACCTGTGTGTTGTTTTTTGTTGTTGTTTGTTGTTGTTGTTGAGCTGTGTCTGACTCTTTGTGACCTCACCTGGAGTTTTCTTCTCAAAGATACTGAAGTAGCTTGCTATTTCCTTCTCCAGCTCATTTTACAGAAGAGGAAACTGAGGTAAACAGGGTGAAGGGACTTGCCCAGGGTCACACAGCCAGTGTCTGAGACCAAATTTGAACTCAGGAAGATGTCTTTCTGACTCCAGTACCATCACCCTATCCATTGCTCCACTTGGCTGTATGGCCTTAGACAAATTATTTAAGCTCTTTGTGTTTCAAGCATATCCCTAAAACTTATCTAAGTGGTAGAGGGGGTAGAAAATTGAACATGGAGTCAGAAAGACCTGAGTTCAAATATGACCTTAGACATTTTCTAATAATAGCACTTCTCTCTCCCAGATTATTGCAAGAATAAAATGAGATGTTTGTAATTGCCTTTGCAAACACTAAAGGACTATGTAAATGCCAGCTATTGTTATCATTGATACTAAGTCAGAATTATGGTGCAGTCTATGTTGGTGCAGGAAACTTTCTCTGACAAAATCCCACATCTTTCCTTTAACTCCATAATAAACAGAAACAACAGTGTGATTTTTTTTTTAAAAAAAGGAAAGAGCACTAGGAGCAGACTCACCAGGACTTGGGGTTCAAGTTCTAGCTCTGGTTATTAATTGCAAGACTATCAGTTCTCTGATCGCTGTGTGCCTCATCTATAAGATAGAATCAAAAGATCCTAGAACTTGGGACTTCAGAGATCATCTAACCAGTGGCTCTAGAAGTATGAGCGGTGATGGCCCAGGATGCAGTGAATGACCTTGTCCTTCCTGAATTAAGGTCTTTCCCAGTTTTTGTACAATAATGTCCATTTCATGACTAAGAGCTAGGTAAGAATTGAGACAAAAGATGACCTAATTTAACATCACAAAAAAAAATTTTAATCTGTCCTCAAAGTTTTTAGCCAGAACAGAAAACAATTCCTATTTACACCAATTCTTAGCCATGAAAACCTAAACAATAGAGAAGTGAAAGGGGAAAACAGCTCCCTTCCAAGGAGCCTATATATAATGGGGAGATGATGTATAAGTAGCTTAGGTGTGCATAAAATATCTTCAAAATTAGAAAGCAAATGTAATCTCAGAGGGCAAGCACTAGCATCTATGAGTGGGAAAGGTCAGGAAAGGCCACCATTAGAAAATGGAACTTAAGCTAAGTGTTTATGGAAGCCAAGCAAAGTAAGAATGGCAGAGTTGGAAGGGAAAGCCTGTCATGCATGTGGGGTAGCACTGCAAAGGCATACAGTTGTGAAATGAAGTATTACGTGCAAGGAAGAACAAGTAGGCCAGTAGAACTGGATCACAGAGTGCATAGAGGAGAATAATATGCAAGACAACTTGAAAGGTACTTAGGGACCAGAAGAGCTTCAAATGCTATATTTGATTCTAGAGGTAATACAGAGTCCATGGAGTCTAATAGAGTAAGGAGGATGACATAATCTTGTTCTTTAGGAAAATCACTTTGTTGGCTGAGGAGAGGATGAGGAAAGATTTGGGAGATCAATTCTCAGGAATTGCAATAGTCTAGGTGAGAGGTTATGAAGACTGGAACTAGGGTGGTGACTTCGTGAGTGGAGAGAGGCAGATATGTACCCAAAAAATGTCATGTAAGTAGAAATGACAAAATTTCCCATTGGATATGTGAAATAAGTGCAACTGAGGAGCCGATGATGATACTAAAGTCAGAAGTCTGGGTGACTGGAGAAATGGTGGTGCTTTCTACATTTATAGGAATTTGGGGAAGATGGGATGTTTTCGAGGGAAAGATCATAAATTCTGTTTTGGAGGTGTTGAGTTTGAGATGCAACTGAGATATCTAGCTCAAAATGTCCAAAAGGCAGTTGGTGATACAACAGTAGAGATTGGGAGAAAGATCAGTGTGTTCAACTCTAACCTAAGAATCATCTGACTGTAGATAATGATCGTACCTATGAGAGATCACTGAGGGAGAGAATATAGAGGAAAACAAGAATGCAGCCCAGGACAGAACCATAGACAATACCCATGGTTAGAGCCCCAAATAAGCTCATGACCCACAGTTTAGGAAGGGGTCACGAGTGGGAAAATTTCAAGACATGCTGAAGAGCAGGAGCCAACAAAAGAGAATGGAAAGGAACCATCATGTATGGAAGACAATAACCAGTAAATAACAATGTAGTGAAAACTTAGAGAAGAAAGAGCATCCAGGAGAAGATCAACAATGTCAAAGTCAGCAAAGAAGTCGAGTGACCTGAAAAGGGACACATAGATACGTGACAGAAACAGAATGTGAACGCAGGTCTTCCTGACTGAGGCAAACTCTACCTAAAATGCTACACTGTCTCTTAAATCAAATTTAGGAAAGCAATATAATTCATAAGTTCAACCAATGTTAGATATTGCTGGGAAAAAGTAATAAAGGAAGCCTGTTCAGTCTTGACAGCATAAAAATAATTTTACTAAGATACATATATGATAAAAAAAACAGCAAAACGAGCATTCCTTTATTGTGAACAATAACAAGAGAATTGGTACTTGGTCCTTATTTTCTTTCCTTCATGGAACTTTACCAGCTTATGGTTTTTTTTTTACTTTTTTATTGGTAAAGATTTGAACATGTCTCATATTCCAAAAGATACCAGCTCAGATAAAATTCATGTCTTAGAAAGGTGATGTGGTGTAGAAAATTCGGAGTCGGAATCACAAAGTCTTGGGCTTAAATCATATCCCAGACACTTACTAGTTGTATGACCTTAGGCAAGTCATTTAACCTGTCTGTGCCTCAGTTTCCTCATTTATAAAATGAAAGAATTGAACTTGATGACCTCTAAGGTCCCTTCTAGTTTTAAAGCTATGATCCCATGAACATTTCTTTAATAATGGAAGAAAATATATACAGTATGTAGGAAAGAGTTGGGAGGTGAGAGAACTAAATTCTTATCTCACCTCTACTACTAAGTTGCAGCATTGGGAAAATTATTACATATATCTAGGTTTTGTTTCATCATGCTAAATTCCCTTTTAATTTTAAAATTTTATTATTCCATAAACTCTGACCTCTGGGTACTTCCTCTGATGAATTTCAGGTAAGGTTTTCATTCTTTGAATTGGCCTTTTGTACTTCTTAATGCAGAATTCTATAAATTATATCTATATATTTCACTCAAAGCAACTAAAAATACTCAAGGAAGACAGATTTCACCATTCATTTAAATATAAAGGAGAAATTGAGCCATAATAAGATATGTCTATTCATCATTCTTTATGGACCATCAAAAATATTTCATGTTCTATGCTATATTAATGTAAGAAATAGAAATTTGTCATTTACTGCCATCCGCTGACATTTGTAAGACAATCTGACTTAGCAATCAGAACTTTTTTCTTGGAGTCACTTTTTGTTTCTGCATCTGGCTTTATTTCACCTTGAATAAGTCAGTTTCCCCTCTTAATTTTTTATACTTTGCTTTCTACGCATTCGTTCATTCAACAGGTATTGTTTTTGAATCTACATTATGCCCATGGTGTTGCTATGCCATATGTTATAGAGAATACAAAAAGCTTAAAAATTATGCCTTATTCTCAAGTTTAGGGTAAATAGTATATATCCATGAAATATTTAAATATACAAGGCTGCCTACAATTAAATGTTAAGACAAATGCTACATTTAACGAGTTCTGGGGGGGGGCAGGGTTCAGAGAAGGAAAAGATTACTGTAGGCTAATAGTCAAATAAGGCATCATGGTAAAAGTGGAAAGTAAGATATGATAGAAGCTACCTTTGGGGTTCTAAAAGAAAAAGAGGAGATCATGCTAGGCAGGCAGAGTACGGCAAGCAAAACTGAAGTAATAGAAATATTGTGTTTGACAGATTGCTCTGATTAAAGTGGCAAAATAATGTTGGGCATAATTAGGGTAAATATTGGAAAGGTAAGTCATACCCCAATCACTGGTGATGACATTTCTGAGCCAAAACATTTGGAACTTTGATGCAAAAAAGATTTTGATTTACTATATTTGCTTATATGAATGTTTTATAGTTATGGAAATTAAATCACAGTTACACATTTGTCAAATAGCCCTTATTAACAAGAATAACATTATAATAAAAAATACTAACTTTGTAAGTATATATACTGGTTATATGATATTTGTGTTTTTATTTTCATCCTCCATTTATTGCTGAAGTTAATGTCGTGTGTGCGAAAAACTCAGCTTGCACAGGAATTGTTACTTTCTAATAAAATTTTCATACCTCTCAACAAGCACCTGAGTGTTTAATTTAGATTATTGAAAGAGATTATTCAGTTTCAGGGCTCATCAATGGTTTTTCCAATCCCCCTAAGGTTGTTCATCAGGGAAAATTACCTCTCAATTGCATCATTCAGATGCAGCTCACATTTTACCTCTATTTAGAATACTAATGACCTACAGATGAAAATTGTTATTAAACATCCAAACATCTCTAACAGGCAAATATTTTTTCCATATTTCATCTGGCTAGTAAGTTCTCATTAAGATACACTTTATGGGAGGAAAACAAACTTTCGCACCAGAAAAAAATCAATGCAGCTGGGATGTTAATGGAAGGAATTGATTGAGAAAAAAAGTAGATCAGATATATCTGATAAAACTCTCATATCTAAGATATAAAGGAAATTAACAGAAATATATGAGACTAAGAATCATTTGCCAATAGATAAGTGGTCAAAAGATGTAAACAAATAGTTCGCATAAGAATTGAACATTAACAGTCAGATGAAAGAATGTTCCAAACCACTAATAAGAGAAGCATAAATCAAAGTAGCTCTGAGATTTCACCTCATACACCTCAAATCCAAAATGATGGAATTAGCCAATATTAGAGAACCTGCTGAAAGACAAGAACAGTAATAAACTCTGAATGGAGTTATTTCTTGATATAACTGTGCTGGAAAGCAATTTGGAGTTGTGCTTTTAAAAAGTGACTAAGGGAGTTGCTATCCAACTGGCAAATGCCTGCTATCTGATATTAATTAAACTTTTTATCTTCTAAAAAATAAATGAATAAAAAGTGACTAAGTTGACCCATATATCCTACCACTAAGTATATCCTCCAAAGTTCCTATGTACCCCAAAATTTTCATAGCAGCACTTCCATGGTACTAAAGACATGGAAATAAAGTAGATGCCCAACAGTTGGGGAATGGCTAAATGTACATGAATGTAGTGAACCTGTCATAATATATAATGACTATGAAGAATTCAGTGACACATGAGAAGACATACAAACTAATGAAGGTGATATAAGCAGAACCAGGAAAACAATATGCCTTCTGACTTTACAATATAAACAGAAACAACAATCAAAAAATAAACTGAATACTATTATAACCAAATAACCTCCCCGCAGAGAAGAGTTGAGAAAATGCACGTTCCCAACCTGCTTTCTTTACAGAAATGGGGGACCATGAGAGTGAAATACTACATATGTTGGCAGAAACAGATACTATTTGCTTTTTATGGAATTCCTTTTTTCTCTTCTTTTTTAATCTTTGCTACAATGGATGGTTCTATGGGAAAGATACACACATACACATATTTGTATATATATGAATTCATGAATGAATGTATGAATGAAAAGCACTTGTTATGCACTTAGGATACAAATATGAAAGACCGTCGTTTTTTTCAAGGAGCTCGTATTGTAATAGGGAAGACAACACATGTAAGACTTCTCAGCTTCAAATGAGATGGAAAGGCCCAGTGGCCCTCAAGGTACAGCAGCAAAGAAGATAGTAATTCAATCTTCTTTAATGTCATTTGCATTGATAAAACCATTATCTTTGATGTTGAACCCTTTAATTCAGGCAAACAGAGGCTAAGTGATTAGGTTGGAAAGATAGGTTTGGGTTTTTCTTTTAGTATTTCATTTTCCCCCAGGTACATGTAAAAACAATTTTAACATACATTTTTAAAACTTTCAGTTCCAAATTCTCTCCCTTCTTCCCTCCCCAGCCCCTCTTCATTGAGAAGACAAGCAATTAGATATAGGTTATACTTGTGTAGTCATACAAAACATATTCATAATAGTCATGTTATGAAAGAAAACATAGACAAAAAAAACTTAATAAAGTACTTTAGATTTTTGGAAGGCAAGTCCTGATAAAGACTATCAAATATTCTGGATTTAGGTGAGATTAAGCCCTGGATTGGGAGGATCTACAGAAAGCATGTCATCTTTTCAAAAGTACTTGATTTTTGGATGATCTCTTAAATGAACTTTATGTCGCTAAAACAATCTTTCCAATTTGCATGAGTTGATGTACTGTGTACAATGTAACAGCAATATTGTAAGAGGATCAGATGTGAATGACTTAACTATTCTCAGCAATACAATGATCCAAGAGAACTCTGAAGGATTTAGGATGAAAAATGCTATCCATCCCTAGAGAAAGAACTAATGGTGTCAGAATACAGATTGAAGTGTACTTTTTTTACTTTATTAAGTTTTTTGTCTATGTTTTAAATAGAGAAAGCTACCACACCAGAGTTTAATTACAATCAATATGATAAATACCTATTTTCTTCAACATTTATCTGAGAAGCAAAAACATTGGATTTTGTTCAGTAGTCTGATCTAAGCAAGAATATTCAAATGCAGCTCCCAGGGGAGATGATAGGGTCTACTTCTGTATTTCAGAAATATCTACATTGAAAATAGTGATAAACTGGCTCTTTCATTTAATCTTCCAGAGTATGTATGCTCTACCAGGAACGGGACTTTTAGGCATTTTGTCTTTGTCTCCCTAGTGCTCAGTACAGAGTAAGTAAGCACAGAGAAAATGCTTTATAAATAATAAATAAGGAAAACATAGTGGCAATAATATATAAAAACAAGAGTTAACATTTTAAATTAGGATTTTTAAAATTTCATTAAGACAATTGTTATAAATATTACAGGTCTGGACTATACCATGTTCTGATGAATTTTTTCAAAGACATCCAGAAAATTTTTCCATTTCTGAAGTTCTGATAAGGAGGCATGGCAGCAGTCTCTTTGGCAGACCTGCTGGGGTTTACAGAATGTGAAATTCAAGAACTTTTGCATCTATTCCAGTACTTTTATTCAAACTTCTTATTAATTGAAGAATTGAGTTTTGATCATTGGGGGTTAATGAAGCAAGATAGACACAAATTTTTGCTGAGTATCACTATAAATCTCTGGAGTATTTTTCACATTTCCTTTGCCTTTTGTTTAAGCTGATGAAAATTTAGATTCAATGGAGGTGGAAATTAGCTTAGAGGTGTGATGTAAAGATCTCAAGCTGTGATTGTGTTTTACAGTGTGCTATACAATTACCACTTCTCTTCCCTCAAGCTCCCCTTTAACAGAATCATCTTTTAGAAGAAGTTTCTTTGTTCCCACACTGGAAGCTGTAGCACTGACAGCTTAACTGATGCTTATTTGATTGAATATGTGAAATGATGTCAGATTACTTGCCCTGAGCAATATTTATCTCACTTCTCCAGTAGATGCAAAATGTTATGCTTAGATTGTCACAATTCTTTATAAAGGGATACTAGTTTTGCAAAGCTTCATTAAAAAGTCCTTTCTCAGCCTAAAAAGCTAATATGATTTGGGACTGCACTGAGAGCACAGTTTCTAGGAATAAGGAAACAATGGTCTCACTGAACTCTGCCCTCATAGGACGTATTTTGTATCCAATCTGAGTGCTACACTTCAGAAAAACTACAAACAGAATGGTAATGGGCCTCAAGTGCATGCCATAGGAAAGGCCTGAACAATACATGGCTGGGGGCGGGGTACCAAAGGAGGTAGGCAGCTGTCACATGACCTGCGGCAACCAGCCATCAGTCAAATTGACAACGGTTGTTTGCCATGGGTCACGTGACAGCCTTCCAAAATCCTTTGGCAGGCCACAAGCCACCCAAGGCCCATATGTTGTATAGGCCTGCCATAGGAAGATCAATTGAAGGAACTTAGGATGTTTAGCTTGACAAAGAAAAGTCTCAGGGAAGACATGGTAGCTGTCTTCAAATATCTGAAGGGTTTTCATAGGAAAGAGGAATAACGGTGATTCTATTTGGCCCCAATAGATAGAAGTTGCACAGAGGAAAATTTAGACTCTTTTGGGGGGTACAGGGAAATCCTAACAATTAGAGCTGTCCAGTGTTGTATGATCTGCTTTGGGACACAATGCATTGGTAATGTATCACTAAAAGTCTTCAAGCAAAGGCTGGGTGAGACCTTATCAACTGTATTGTAGTAAGGACTCTTCTTCAATATGGGTTGGATGTATCAGCATTGTCAGACTCAAATAGGAATGGATCCCTGAGAATACCACAAATTAAATATACATGTTATTGTATTTTTATTTATTTTGCTAAACATTTCTTCTAATTACATTTTAATGTGGTTCGGACTGTACTTTGGGGTATTTCACAGCCTATACAAGTTTGACAGATATGGACTAGATGCCCACTAAGGTCCCTTCCAACCATAAGTCTGTTATCTTCATTGTTCCCCCATTTTTTGCATTCATTTTTAGCCCAGAAGTAAAACTTTGTGATTCAATAATTTCAAATAGGTTCTGAACTTCAGGCAAAATTATTACAAAGTCTGGATGATTCACCATAATTTCACATAAGGCAAAATGGATACTCTCACTGACTGTTACGGCATGGAGCATTTCATGGGGCTAAACATGTGATATATGGCCCATTGTTGCCACCTCCAGGCCACCTAAACAGTACCATCTTTATCATACATTATTTTTACATGCTATCTACATAACCATAGATTATGGAATATGAAATATTAGAAGACTCTCAGGCCCAAAAGACCCTTGTGCCTGAAAAGGGACCTGAAATGAAACAGAATCTGATCACAGATTATAAAAGCATTTATTGTCTGAGAAGAGCTTGCACAAGTGGAGCAGAGATACAGAAAGATCTCAGCTGCTCCAAAGAGAATGGAAAAGGGTGAGATATTTATGGTTTCTAGAGGTTTTTGGTCAGGGAGCGGGGGCTGAGGAGAAAGGGACATTTGTAGACACGTTAAGTCAGGCAGTAAGGTGTTTGGAAAGACCTGAGTCTATGTTTTGAAATACTCAAGTCTACAGCTGCTGTTCAAGGTTGCTTTTGTGTCATTTAAGGCTGGTCTGGCCACTGCAGGCATCTCCAAGTTCATCTGGAGTTCACTCACAAAGGATTCATTGCTATGTCAAGTAGCCCTGGGCTTCAGAAGTCCTTCAGATCAGCTGGTTGTCATGCCACTCCATGTCCTGCTCCCCCGTAAAGAAGGGAAGCTCTGACATATCAAACAGGTTAGTATAATGATTACAGAATCCATGTGCACAGAAGTAATTTGAAAAGCTAGTTGATATTTAGATATATTTTAAGGTTTTCAAATATGTGCATTATCTTCTTTGATCCATGAAATAAACCTGGAAGATACACAGTATAGATGTATAATACATGTTTTATAGATGAGGAAACTGAGGCAAGAGAGGCCAAGTGGACTTGGGCATGGTCACACAGCTAGTAAGTATCGGAGACAAGCCAGCCTAGCTGAAGCAGCAACGTATCCAGAGGGAAAGACAGGAGGCAGCATGTGCAAGGCAAGTCAAACCACCACTGTCACCCTGAGCACTCAGACCACAATAAGGAAAATCCAGGATCCTGAACCCTAGAGGTCTGGAAATAGTGATATTAAATTTTGATATTAAAGAAGAGGCATTAACATCTGCTTTGCTACTGCAAACTAAGGACTAAGAGACATTTTCACATGACTTGCTGGTGAAACCTTCTATATATGTTGTCTCTCCCATTACGACAAGCTCCTCGAAAGTAAGGATTGTCTTATTTTCTATTTGTAATTCCAGTGCTTTGGACATAATAAATGCTCAATAAATTCTTCCTTCATTCTTCAGAGGTGGGACTCAAATCTAGGTCTTTTCTGACTCCATCTCTAACACCTCTTTGCCTTACATATTTTAGTGAGTAATTGTCTATTCTGTGACTTTCAAACTTTTGTGATTTCTACATGTTTTATTTTACTGCTTACCCTCTTAGTTCAGTTATTATTTACCAAAGCATTCAAATTTGCAAGATGTTTCCATGTTTTCTAAGAGATAATGGAACAGATTATTTAAAATTTGGATTTTTCCATTTGGAATTGAGAACATCCAGGATATATAATCAGTAGTTATCCAACACAATTTAGATGTATGTGTGTGTGTGTGATCAGATGTTTAGAGTTTCATATTAGTGCTAAGAGTCTCCTTTAAGGAAAACTAGACTTCAAATAGATATCGTCCAATCTGCCTCCTTCTTTACCAAACTCTTGAAAAACTTAGCTGCAAGTAATATCACCACTTTCTCAATGGACCCCTCTCATACTCTCTCAGTCTGGCTATTAAGCCTATGATTTATTTACACTGCTCTCATAGGTCATCATTAACGACTTAATAATCACCAATTCCATTAACTAGATTTTATTCCTCCCCCTGTTTGAACTGACTAGAGTATCTGACATCATTCCTCTCCATTGATACTCTCTATTTCCTTTGTTGCAAACACACTAAAGTCTTCTGGTTCTCCTCAGACTTCTTTAATTCCCCCTCCACTCTTGACTGTCTTCTTCCTGACAATTTAATGTGAAGTGGGAACTGAACCTCTAGGTTGTATTCTTTGCATTCTCCTCTTTCAACACTGTCTTCTTTGCTAATTTTATTCAATGTTACTGTTTCAACCATCAGTACCATGATGATGATTCCTAAAATCTGTATCTCCAGCTAAATCTGTGCTTTCTAGAACTGTATCTCCAAAAGCCTATGTTCCAAATCAAGAAACAGGATAGAAAATGAGCAAAAAACAAAAGAACCGGATCATAAGAAGCTACTAAGATGACAGAAAAGATCAAGACACAAACTCAGAAAATGACAATGAAGCCAAAGCCACCACAATCAAAGCCTCAAAGAAAATATGTGAATTGGACACAAACCCAACAAGAATTCCTGGAAGAGCTAAAAATGATTTTTAAAATCAAGTAAGAGTCTCAAAAAAAAAATAAAACCAAAGGAAAAAATAATGGAAAGACAATTAAGAGAATTATAAATGAGGTACAAACAAAACTAAGTAGCCAAAATTAGGAAGAAAATAGGAAACTGGGGGAGAAGGAATTTTACAACAAGTTTCTCTGATAAAGTCCTTATTTCTCAAATACTTAGGGAACTGAGCTAAATTTATAAAAGTAAGAGCCATTCCTTAGTTGATAAATGACCAAAAAATATGAACAGACAGTTTTCAGAAGAAATCAAAGCTATCAATAATCACATGAAAAATGCTCTAAATCACTACTAATTAGAGAAATGAACATTTAAACAACTCTGAGATATCACCTCATACCTATCAGACTGGCTAATGTGACAGAAAAGGGAAGTGACAAATGCTGGTGGGGATGTGGAAAAATGGGGACACTATTGTAGAGTTACAAACTAGTCTAACCCTTCTGAAGAACAATCTACAACTATGCCCAAAGAGCTATAAAACTGTACATGCCCTTTGACCCAACAATACCACTTCCAGGTCTGTATCCCAAAGAGATCGAAGAAAAGGCAAAAGTAACTATTTGTAAAAAATATTTATAGCAGCTCTTTTTGTGGTGGCAAAGAATTGGAGATTTTTGAGGGGATACCTGTCAATTAAACAACCACTGAACAAGTTGTGGTATTTGATTGTGATGAAACACAATTGTGCTATAAGAAATGATGAGCAGGATGCTTTCATTAGAACCTAAAGAGGCTTCAGAGAACTCACGCAAAGTGAAATGAGAAGAACCAGAAGAACATTGTGCACAGTAGTAGAAAGATTATTAAAATGATCAACTGTGAAAGACAGCTACTCTGATCAATATGATCAAAGGCAGTTTCAAAAGACTCATGATGAAAAATGCTATCCCCCTCCAGATAAAGAACTGATGAACTCTGAATACACATCAAACCAAACTTTTCTACTTTCTTTATTTTTATTGTTTTATTTTGTTTGTGCTTTCTTTTGCAATATGATTAGTGTGAAAATGTGTTTTACATGACCACACGTATAACTGAAATCAAACTGTCTTCTTCATGTTGGAGGTGGTGAGTAGGGGAAAGGGGGAAGGGATAGGAAGAAAGGAGAGAATTTGGAAATCAATTTTTTTCAATGATTGCTGAAAAAAATTTACTGTAATTGGGAAATACTTAACTAAATAAATAAAAATAATGTTTAAAAATAAGAATACAAACATTTTTAACAAAATGAAAATTTTGCAAAAGAAAATGCTTGTGCTTAAACAAAATATACAACTCTGAAATGAAATTCCTATATCTGCCATACTCTATGTCAGCTGTTTCCTTTGAAAGCCTTTCTTATTCTAAGATAAAAACTAGTGCCAATGTATTTATGTTTAGATTTTTTCCTTCCCAAGAAAAAGGTCCATTGTTTTAAGAAATATCTTTCTTGGTTAAAAATGTAAGTACATTAAAACAATAAATTTGTTGTTTATTTGCTATTTTTTGTAGTTTAACCAACAAATCATCAAATATACACCAACTATATGAAAAATCCTACACAAAAAGATCTGCCATGCTTTCTACTAGTAAGCTCACTGGCTACCTAAAGGGGAGAGGGGACAAGGCTGAATGTTGTACTCTTCCTCTACACAGATAAAATAATGATTGATGAACCCATCGTGAAAAAGAAGGGTATAAGAATATATGAATGATTTTCTTTCCTTAAGTGTGAATCTCTTATAAATAGAATACTTAGATTGAATATTGATACATGAATTAAAGTTTCAAGTACAGGTATAAAGACAGACTATATCTTTTCCTCAAAGATCTAAATTCAAATATGCTTATCAATAAAAGTTTATCCTCCAGATGATCAAAGAAGAAAAATATTCTTCCCCTCATACTGTTATAGTCTAGAAAGCAAAGATTATGTATAGGTCACCCTGAGGACAATGGAGAGATGCATGGTAGGCTTGAATAGGCTTGCTATGAAACCAATAAAGAATTGCCCAGAAATGTTATAAGAGATATCAGAGAGAGGTACAGTTGGAAAAAGGTTTGCATGGGTCACATCACTAGAATGAGGGAAGAACAGGTGTACAGCTTACATGCTCCATTTGTAACCATAAAACATCAAGAGAACTAGAGGTAGCTGATGGTGCACTGGATAGAGCACTCAGCCTGCAGGCAGGAAGACATAAGTTTAAATCTGATCCTAGACAATTACTAGGAGTCTGACCCTGGGCAAGTCACTTAGTCTCTGCCTTTCCCAGTTTCCTCAACTATAAAATGGGGATCATATTAGCACTTACCTCACAGGGTCATTGTTGGAATCAAATAAGACTATTTTTAAAGTGCTTGGTTGTATACAGTAACAGCAATATTGTTTAAGAACAATATTGATTGAATAACTCATTTTGACTATTATAAATGCCCAAATTAACTACAAAGGATATATGAAGATACTACCTGCATCCAGAGAAAGAACCAATAAATAGATATATAGAACAATTTTACGTGCATACCTGTGTGTGTGTGTGTTTGTGTGTTTAATAATGGCCATCTCTAGGATAGGGGGGTGGAAAGGAAAAAAAGAAATTTGCTTGCTAACTTTATCATATATTTTAAAAGAATAGCAAATTGTTCATGATAGATTTGCCATTTCATGTGCACTCATCTTTTCTTATTATACTATGTCTGAGCAAACTCAACTGACATATTGGTTAGCTGTGCTAAACTACTTGGCATATTCTTTCCATTCTTTTTTAATAAGGTAGAGTTAGAAATAACTCTCTGGATGAAGGAAGAGGAAAAAATGTATTGGGACTTTTTTTCAAGGTCCCAAAAAGAGGCAATCAAAAAATCATATTTAAAAATAACAATTTGGGGTTTTTACATAAAATTATAATTTCACAAAAGAGCATGCTAACACTCAAACAAATCTCAAAATATACTTCTGGTAACTATAACTTATACATATTGCTGCCTCAAAGGGATTGCCACATCAATAAGGTTATAAATCCAATGAAGCACATATCCACTTATAATATGTTAGCCTTTGAATTTTGCTCCAAAGAGCCATTTATCTTTATTTCATTTGCCAGGAAGGTAGAAAGGGAGAGGATTCCCTAAGGGAATCACTAATGTAGTCAATAAATATTGTTCATCCTTTGTGTCAAAGAGGACCGATGACATAATGGCATGATTTCTTGACAATCATGAATTGGATTGAAGTGAGGCAGAGTTGCACAAAGTCATCAGCCTCTCTCTCTTCCAGAGTCATCAAAGTCCAGTGATAACACAAAAGTCAAGATGACTGGCAATGGCCAGTCATGATGTCTTTGGTGACCAAGCTCTAAGTCTTCCAAAGTGCTTGTTTCACCTGCCTTCAAGGCTGTTGGAACAAATTGTTCTTGTCTACCCATTCCACAGGGGGAAGTCTTCACATGCTTCAAGCAGGCATCCTATTAACTCACCAACAGTCAACAAATATTTACTCATAAAGGAAGGAAGATAATCTCCTTGTATCTTCCTCTCCTTTTAAGAAAAAGAGCCTAACTATGAATCTGGCCCATGCATGCACAGCCCCAGGATGAAGCTTTCAAACAGGACTGGAAGCTCAATCAGCTCCACAAAGAGAGACACTTAATCGTGCTGTGATATTTTCACCTCTAACAATATTACACTCTTTGAGCACCTTTTCAACAGGAGGTGAATTCAAATTGACAAATCTCTATTAAGCTCTTACAATGCAGAGCATCTCCTATGATATCCAATAGAGGAATAAAGGTGATCCTGGATCCTTGAAAATTTATAACAAAGCACAAATTATTTCAGGACCTGTAAAACTGAAAGTGTCAAGTACAGGCCTGAGTATGTACTATGTCACTACAGGATTAGCCTCAGTTCAAAGAGGCTAATGATCATAATGACCATCAGTTGTTTGGCCACCAACTGATAGAATTTTTTGGTCACAGGAAGCTGTTAAATCATTTATTAGATGATGCCTTCCACCCTTCCTAACTACATTGTATTAATTCTGTATATGCTTATATTCACATATTCCATTTCCCCCGATTTATTGTGATCTCCATGAGAGCATAAAATATTCATGTGTTGTCTATCAATGTCTGGAATATAGGAAGTGCTTAATAAGTGTTATTTGATTCACTTTCAGAGAAAATTCAATTTGCATCAGCAAAGGTGGTACCCACCTTAGTGAAATTATAGATCCTTAAAGTAAATGAAAGATACAGGCATTCCAAGTATTTGGAAACTCAATCTTTCATCCAATCTAATTACAAAGGGTCAGAAAATGTGGTTTTTTCCCTTTTCGTATTGAGAGAAAATGTTTCCCAAACACTCTCATTGATGCAAATAGAGCAGTACAGACTTAGAGCAGGTTTCATGGAAATAACACCTGAACTAAATACCTCAAAGGAATATAAGGATTCTGAGAGATGGTTATTAGGAGAGAATGCATTACAAGCTTATAGGACGGTTTTTGTGAAAGCGAAGAGATGGGAAACCCAAACTCAAAAAGCTAAGGCAAACCTCTCATGAGGCATCCTCACCCCACACATCCTCACCAATTTGTTGGAACCAAGTCATTCCACTGTTCAGCTGGGCTTAATCCTAGTGTTGGTGTCTTGCCTGGACAGGCCAACCTGCAGCCGGGACAGGCCAACCTGCAGCCGGGACAGGCCAACCTGCAGCTGGGACAGGCCAACCTGCAGCTGGGACAGGCCAACCTGCAGCTGGGACGGATCAAACAGAATCATTTCATGGCTGTGCTAGCTAGTCACCATGCTCCACTACTGCTGAATGGAGCCAGGTAAGCCATGCTGCTGCTACTGAATTTGGGTCACCAGATAAGGCTGGACAATATTAGGCAGCTGTGGAGCTGGCTCATCTCCTGGGTTCTTTCTCTGGGCTTGATAACTATTGGAGAGTTCATCCCCTGGTCTCCTGGCCTCACTTGATGGACAATGGCAGTCTTTTTCCACCTTCAGACACTGGCGAAGCTAATGAATACTGTACTTTTTTCAGCTAGAGTGTTATGGAGCTCTTCCAATTAGGGTAATGACCCTTAGGTTAAGATCAGCAGAAGCTTCTTTTCTTTGTAATCCTTTAGAGTCTTAGCTCCTGAGGCTATTAGTCACATCCAAACAGGAGATGAGAGCAAGCTTTTCTCTCTCCATATTGCTTTGGGGTAATTAGTTTCAGTTCATTAATTTTTTACCTCCCAAAGGTTTTTTAGGAAGCTTAGGAAAAGGCACCTGAAGATACTCTGCACGTCTAGTTGACCTTTTCATAGCCAATTAAGATATTCTTTACTCTCACCCATTTAGGATAGGGAATATCTTCTCCACCTGAAGGCTTTCCCCTTTACCTTTCCATATCTGTCTTTTGGCTTCTGCGGACCTTCAGCTTTTTCTGAAATCTCACAGGAGCACCCACCTTATACTAGTATTCTTGTTAAGTTAGAACATAGATTCTGTGCAGGGAAGGAATACAAAATAAAATTAGAAAACTATGCTGAAGTCGGATTCTGGAGGGCTTTAGGTGTCAGTCTAAGGACATTGGTTTTGTTGAGGGAATTGTTTTCTTTTGGGGGATTTGAGGGGTTTTTTTTGGGGGGGGGTTGATATTAGAAACAATAAGGAGCCACTGAAGACTTTTAAACTAGTAAGTGACATGCCATCTATGTCTTATGATATTGTTTTGGAGGATAAATTGAGTAAGGGAGATACAAGAAGTATAGAATCCAATTAGGAAACTATTATAGTCGACCAGTCATGAAGGGAATACATTAAAAAAATGTTAAGACTTTATTATGTGCCAAACACTAGAGATAGTGACTTCACCTATCTCACTGGTTGGAAATTGACTCTCCCAATCCAATTCAATACCTTCTCTACAATTTATATTCTTAAAGAGTTGTTTAAAGCCCTGAGCCAGTATAGATATAGCAAAGGCAAGAGTTGAATAGATGTCCTTCTGATTTTGAGGACAGATCTCTAGGCACTGACACATTGCTTCTCAAGTGCTAAGAATTTTTTAAAAAATGAAGACAGTCCCTTGAGCCTACATTCTAATACCGGAAACAATGCATATAGAGGAGTAGAGGCAATGTACATTGCTTGAAAAGTTAAGGGGATGGGGGTTGAAACCATATGGCAATAAATTAATGAACTCTCTCCCAAAACAAGGAAAAGAATCTGAATTAGGGTAGTCACCATGGGAATAAGGAAAAGTACTTTGGATTTGAAAGGTGACTATAGAGGATAATAATTGGAATATCTTCAGTAGTAAGAATTCTTCATCCTTTAAGAAGGGATTCATTTGAAAACAGCTAGAAGTAAAGTTACAAGTAAATAAGGGTATGGTAGAACTGAGAAATATTGTTTGGGGATGCAAAGAAACATGTAACTTTAAGGTTTATTTTCTTCTGAGGTTAATAAATTAGCACAAAGGACAAGTATATACGTACCTCAATTTTGGCATTTATTCTGAGGCAGAAAGTTTCATTGACTAAAGAGACTAAATATGGCAAGTCATGTAAGAAGTGGTTACTCTAATGCAGCACAGAGTTTTTTATCAACTAACATATACTGTTGCCTTAGACTACATCCCTTATGACCTAATTTACAAAATGCGATTCTCTAATTATTAATACCATGCAAATCTGTAAGCAATGTACATTTGATTGGTGCTACACATGTAACACAAAACCTTAAATAATATGTAATCTATTTGTTATAGACTGAAATTTAACCTTAAAGAAGAAACTTCATAATAAGTAAATCTTCTATTGCTTTACCTGAAATTCCATTTTGAACAGCTCATTGTCTCTCTGATTATTGTTTAGAAAAAGGGAAGTTAAAATGGATACTAAGGAAGATTGTTTAATTTATTCCCTCTTATAAACACATTTTTACATGGCAACAATCCAAGATAACTTTTAAAAGGTGTACTTATACATTTCAGCAATTATATGGGGAGAGATGGAGGGGATTGTATTCAAAAGGATTTTTTAAAAGTGTTGGGTATTCATCCATTTACATGTTTCAATGCAAAACCCATTTATATTCCAGCATACATTTTTTTCCTTTAAATGATTTCTGGTCAAAAGTATAAGCCTGTAAAATATTCTTTTTCTAAATTATTCAGGGAATGCAATTAGACCTCCTCAAATCTTTGGAAGGCATGTTCAGGATGGAGGGTTTAATACATTCATATTCTACTTTGTTTTACCCAACCCCAACAATAGTTCTTTGCTTTTAAAAAAGCATCCTATTGGAATATATACATGTAGTAGCAGAAAGGAGATTTTCCCCAGCTATGGACAAATTAGAATTTGTAGAGATAGGTGAAGGCTTACAAGGCATGACAGAGAATTACATTCTTTTTTTTTCTTAATTGTGTTGATATGTCTGGTTTCTACATCACTTTCATTTTTAAGTATATATCCAGAGAGCCGTCACTTATATTATAGAACCAAAAAGAAAATGAGAAGGGAAAAAAAACAGAAGTTCAGCAAAACTAATACACCAACTGAGTCTGATAATATATGCATTGTTCCACACACACAGTTAAAGCATGGAATTTCCCATAACATCTTAGCACCATAATTTGTTCAGCCATTCACCAATCTAAGGGCATCTATTTGGTTTCCAGTTCTTTTCACTACCAAAAAATAAAATCTATTATAAATATTTTGGTATATATGGGACTTTCAAGTCACTTCATGCCATCCCTCTCTAACTACCCCATATTTAATTACCTTCAAGTGGTACAGCTTATAGAGTACTGGACCTTGAGTCAAGAAGATCTGAGTTTAAGTCTTGCCTCAGACACTAATTGTGTGACCTTGAGCAAGTCATTTGACCTCCCTAAGCCTCAGTTTCCTCAGCAGTGAAATAATAACAACACACTTAGAAATAGCTAGCATCTGTAATGCTTTGAAGTTTGCAAAGCAATTTACGATCATCTTATTTGATACTCATAACAACAGGTCAGTGCTATTATTATCCTCACTTTACAGATGAAGGAACTATGGCAGATAGAGGTTAAGTGACTTTCCCAAGGTCACACAGATAGTAATTATCTGAGGCTTGAGTTGAACTCAGCTTTTCCTACCTCAAGGTCTAGGACTCTATACACTGCACCACCTAGCTTCCTCAAATGGGGATAACTATAGTACCTACCTCTCATAGTTGTGGTAAAGATCAAATGAGATAATATCTATAAAATATTCTGCAAACCTTAAAGGTAAATATATATGTATATATGTTGGTATAGTTGTTGTTCAGACATGTCCAACTCTTTGTGACTCCATTTGGGATTTCTTGACAAAGATACTGGAATAGTTTGCCATTTCCTTCTACAGCTTGTTTTGCTGATAAGGAAACTGAGGCAAGCAGGGTTAAATGACTTGCCCAGGGATACTCAAGTGTCTGATAGCAGATTTGAACTCAGGAAGACAAGTCTTCCTGAGTTCAGGCCTGGCACTCTATCCACTATGCCACCTAGCTGCCCTAATATACATGCATATATACACACACACATATATACACATATATAATATACCATATTTCACCACATAACCATTGCTGGTTTTATGCCAAATTTTTGCAAAAAAGTAGGGTGTGACCATTATGTGAAGCTTTTTAAAAAAAATTGTGCCACTATTACTTAAAAATTGTTTACTACTAAACTGTCTTTGGTGCAAAGTTAGGATGCATGGAATATTCATGAATACACTTTACAATTGAATATTGACAATGCATGTGCACTGAGAAGTCTACACCAGCAACTTGTAATGTGCAAGAGAAATGCATATCCATATACCCCTGGTGAATACATTGCTGCTCTGTTTATCTTTTAAGTAGTATGATAAACCAAATTATACCATGCAACGATTACAGGATGAAAGGTTATAAATCAATTTTTGGATTGGAAAAAACCAGGGTGCTACAATCATGTGGTGGCTATGATTACACAGTGAAATACAGTATGCACATTGTTATTATTTATATGCATACATACACACATATACTTGTTTCCACCATTAGAATGTAAATTCCTTAAGACTAGGGATCATTTCATTCTTTGTCTTTGAATTCCTAGAACATAGCTCAGTACCTGACAAATAGTAGGCACTTAACCTGTGGTTGATAATTCTAAATTGTTTTCCAGAATGGCTGGGCCAATTCTGCATTAGCACAATGGCTTTTCAACAGCCCCTACAATATTGACTATGTCCATCTTTTGTCACCTTGCCAGTTTGTTATGAGTGAGGTAAAATCTCAGGTCACTGATCTACATTTCAGAGACATATTTTCTTATGAGCACCAAAGGCATTCATCAATGTCAGGAATGCCTGGCACAAAATCCAAATGCACAAAGAACTTGGTATCGATGGAAAGGTTCTATAAGTACAACTTGTTTCTAGATGGCATTCTGGTTGATTGTGTGAAACCCCATGACACTAAGGCATCTTCCATAAAACACATTTTCAAAAAGATCGGCTTAGACATGTACACAGGAAAATCAAAGTGAATAAACAATAGAGATGTTCCAGATTGTGGTACTTATTTAGTTGTATAGGTGATCCAGGTTAGTCCATTAATCTATGCACTTTTGACTGGCACCACAGATGGACAGTGAGCTAAACCCAGAATTAAATAGAAGGAAATTGGGCTGGAACAAGATGAAACTATAAGTGATTTTAATCATCACAAGCTGCTTCTTGTTATGATTTTCCCCCCAGCAGAGGGTAACCTTTATTTCAGCCCACAGGAAATCCTGAATGATAGAAACCACTCATAGGAGAAATATACACTGCTATTTCTACCCCCATCAAGGCTATCATACATCAAGGCTACTCAACTATAATATTTAATGCAGGGGGAAGCTATTCAACTTTGCTGTTGTTTGAATAAGCCAAACTTCATAAATAGACACATACAAAAAAGTAAATATGTGGAGAGGGAAGGAGGGTACTGTGTACTCAGAAGAGTTGGCTAAAATTTTAGTGGATTTCTGACTTAGAAGAACAATCAACTCATAAAAGCTAGCATTTTTTAAAAAGAGAGGTAAATGGGGATCATTGACAATATTCTATTTTGAGGGGAATGAGAGCTTTTAGAAACAAAAGAACCCTTTAGGCAGAGATGAGTAGCTTAGGGCCAAAACATTTTGTTGTCTTCTTTTTCCCTTTGTTTTCAAAGGAAGTATAACTGGACTTAAACACAGGGCAGAAGAAATTCATAGGATTATATATCTGGAGCTGGAAGGAAACTCAGAAGCCATTTGCTGAAGACCTTAATTTTCCAAATGAGGAAGGTAGTCCTAAGGGAGGTCCAGTGGTTTGCCCAAAGTCAGATAGGTAGGAGTCTTCAAAGGCAGGATTTGAACTCAGGTCTTCTGAGCCAGTGTTTTTCTTTGTACAAAATGAGATAATACATGTAAAATGCTTTGCAAATCTTTAAGCCACTATAAAATGTACCATTCCCATAGCATGCTCATAATTGACAATAGTACTAGCAAAAGTACTTGGTTATCATGAAAGTTAAGCCAGTAGACTGCTAACTTCTTTTAGGGAAACAAGTGTTTTCTTTTAAAAAGTACAAGGGAGCTTTGTTATTACATTGTTAAATTTTCACACATACACACGCACCTGCACACAACACAGAAACCTATCTAGGATAGGGTTAGAAACTAGACCCATGCTTTCATTGGTATCAGGACCTCCCAAGTGAGGAAACTCCTATGCAGGTAAGCACCTTCTCTGCAACTTAAAAATCTCCCTAGAGCACTGAGAGGTTAAGGGACTTACCCAAGATTTTTCGTTGTTTATTGTTCAGTTCTTTCAGTAGTATCTGACTCTTTGTGACTCCATTCTGGATTTTCTTGGCAAAATAATGGATTAATTTGCCATTTCCTTCTCCAGAGCATTTTACAGATGGGGGACAGACACAAAGAGGCTCAAATGGCTTGCCCAGGGTCACACAGCTAATAAGTGTCTGAGGCCAGTTTGAACTCATGAAGATGAGCCTGACTTCAGACCCAGAACTCTAACCATTGTACCACCCAGCTGCCCGACCCAAGGTTACACAGCCAATATGTGTCAGAGGCAAGATTGGAACCTCAGTTTTCCCAATGCCTACATCAGTTCTATATATATTATATCATACTGATCCACTTATTTCTTTGTGTCTCTCTCACTTTGTCTATTCCTCTTCTCCTCTATCCTCCCTCTCTCTTTCTCACTCTGCAACCCCTCTCCTCCCTTCCTCTCTCCCTTTTTCTCCCAGTCCTCATCCCCCCTCTCTTCCCCATCCTTTCTTTTTCCCTGCCCCTCCTTTCACACACATTTTAGAAAACAAACTTTATACAACAGTTTTTTTTTTCCATAAAATCCCCTCTACTACAATGCTAGGCAGTAATCCACTGCTTGTTGACACAGCAGCTGGTACCAAGAACAGGGCTGAGAGAACTGAGACTGACCCTGAATATCATCATGGTATAGACTTTAACCCTGGGGCAGAGATAAGGTTGAGTAGCGACAGATAAGAGATTTGCCCTAAGCAGAAACCAGACCAAGAACTGGAGCAGAGAACTCAGCATGAGGGGCATCCCAGGCCTGAGGAGCAGCCAACTAGGGACTAGTAAGCAGAGGAAAGCATGGATCAAGTGATACAGGCAGCTTTCAAAAATGTGGGCAGCATTCCTCCATCTTCTCCTCTGCTTTCACTATTCTACTCCAAAACCAAGAGCTGGATTCTGTGCAGCCCCACCACCCCCTCCTATTACTTTTGTATAACCTATTGGTATGGGGAAAGGTTCAGGGATATGGGAAGGCAGTATATTCAAATAACTGTGCCATAATTTTTTCCATGGCATTTTTATTAGGTTTTTAAAAGCATAAAGTGACTATATACAGTTGATCCCTATACAGTACAAAGATGTAGTTAAGACTGAGCTAGGAGAGTTCCCAGATGTGGAATTAAATTGGAGTCATAGAGATTTCTTGAATATGTGTGTGTGTGTGTGTGTGTGTGTGTGTGTACATATATATATACATACAAATGTGTGTGTATATATGCATATATTAGCATTATTTTCCATCAACTCTGAAGCAAGACTACAGACCCTGGCCAGAGACTGTTACTTCTTTGCCAAGACATTTGGAGCCATTTTGTTTGGGAGGATGAGTGACTCAGGTGAATTAGAAAAAACTTACGGCACATGTGCCAGAGAAACCTTAACAAGACCATTGCGCTGGTCACTTGAGCACGTCACCACATAGTGGGCAAGTTATATATTACGTTTCCTGACAAGTTAGTTAACAAAGCAATATCTTTCCTGTAGACTTAAGAAAGGTGATAAAAGAAACACCATAGACTGATACCGAAGCACCTCATGCCACAAAACATACCTATCAAGCACACCCAGAACCCCCACCCAGGTAACACATCCAACTCCTAATAATATGCACCATCAGCCTACTGCCCTTGCTATCAAGAAGAGCATGGCCAAGGATTCCCAAGCAACTCAGATTTTCTGTTACCTAGTAGCCTCACTTTCATCTTAGAAAAAAAAAACAGGATGATATTGAAATAAACAGTAATCCTTGCTGCCATTCTCTGGGCCACCATTCTTGGAATTCCCTGAAGGGAGGCCTTTCCTAAAAGGTCTCTCTTCTTTTTCTACTCCTAATTCACCAATTAGGACTCCTTGCTTTGCCCATTCCTTGATTAATATTATCTTTCATTGCCTTCTTAATGGGTGGGGAAGAGGCTGAAGGGAGAAAGAGAATTGGGAACTCAAAGTTTTAAAAAATAAATATTGAAATGAAGTACAATTATTTTTAAAATTATCTTCCATTCTTCCCTTCCCCATCCCTTACTAAGAGGTTTCTAAGATAGAAACTAATCTTCATTGTAAGACTGCACATCTTTCCAAATTCCGGATCTTGACATCACAAAGTATGATTGTAAAAGGAGATTGAGTTCATTATCATACTGCGACACATCCACATTCACTTGTATGAACTATATTATAAACAGGATGGAAAAGGAAAATAAATCGTCAACAGACAAACTTGATTCAAGACATTTAGTAAAATCTTAAAGCACATGGGCTCAATGAGTCGATTTGCACTCTCTCCAGGAGAAATGTTTGCTGACTGAATGTCTACTTTCCCAAGTGATGGTGCCCAAGTGTTGCCTTGAATAAACAATTGGCGTGCTGACAATTGTATTATATGATATAATATAACTCTGGTTATTTAAAAAAAGTATACTGGCTTTCTAAATTTTACTTGGGAGACAGATTAGACTTGTTCTGCTTGATATCAGAGGGTAGAATTAAGAGTCATAGTTGGAAATTGCAGAGAGGACAATTCAGGTTTGATATCAGGAAAATCTAACCATTAGATCTATCCAAAAGTGGAATGAGCTACCATGGGAGGTGCTGGTTCCTCTTCATTGGAGGTCATTAAGCAAAGGCCAAATAAGCATTTGTCAGGTATGTTGCAGACAGAATCCTTGTTCAGCTGTGGATTGGACTAGAAAAGTCTCTTCCCTTCGGACTCTGCAGTTTTATAACATTTTCTGCTCGTCTGTAAGTGAATTATTTCTAAAGCAAGTTACTGTTTAAGTCCTAGCTACTCACTCGCATCTTGCAGGTAACAAGCATCCCAGCTGAGAACAGTGTATAAATATTTCTTTAAAGCTTTAGCATCAACTATAATTAGTCGCTAATGACATTAGATTATTAAACTAACAATTTCTTAGTGGAATAGATTGTCAGGAAGAAACTATTTCTTTTGTAAGTAGCTATACAAAGCTACGGATTTAAGTAACTATAAAACCACCACATTAGAGAAATGTCAAGGTCTGAACTTGAATACTAATTAAGATAGGAAAATCAAATACATGTCAATTGCACAGAAACCTCCAGTGATAGACAAAACTGCAATATGCCAATTTTCCCCCAATGTTATTCAGATTATTCCCAAACATGAACAAGACCAATGCAGAGAAAGGGCATAAAATAGAGTGAGTAATAATTAGAGCCAAAGGAACTAAGCCTCCCCAGAAGTTTGATTTAAATATTTTCATTCCTATATATAGATGTCAATATCTTACCTTAGATATATAGTCACAGAGAAAACACAGATTTATTTTTTCCCTTTAACTTACCTCACTTGGGAGGAGGCTGGAGCTCGTCTCTGGACTCACTGCTTCTACCTGAAGACAGGTGTTGATCTTTTAATGAGTAGTGAGACTGGTTCCATCTGAAACTTCCTTCGCTCTTATTTCCTGAAGTTCTTGGCACTACTCACAGCTGATGCCAGCAGCACTTCCTGAACACTCCCACAGATTTCCCAGCCCTAAGGGGCTCATTTTTAACCCGCCTAAGAGCCAGGATGGCTACATGTATAATGTTCTGAGTTCTGCCTGTACAGTGTTCAAACCATACCTTAGCTTTGTGGGTAATATTTGGCAAGTGAAGGAAGATGAAGCAAGAGGAAAAATGGATGTTGCCCATTACTGAGTACTCAAGGAAAGTCCAGAAGTTCAGAGGTAAAGATTATCTCTTGGAGGCTTAAATGGGAATACTACATTGAAGGGAGTCACATACAAGAAAAGCCAAGAAATTCCCATCTACATTTCCCTCCATTTCCTCTCCCGTATAAACCAGTCACCAAAACAACACGACAGACCTACACTTCCTAGAGCACCCCTATCAATTAATCAATAAGAAGAATTTATTATGCACCTACAGTGTGCTCAGCACTACGGTAAGGGCTAGGGATAAAACAGTGAAACAGTCCCTCCCTCAAGGAGGTTATATTCTAATGTTCTCTTCTAAGAACTATAATCAGGAGTGATTGGGTGCCTAATGTAGCAGTACCTAGAGAATCATAGGCAGTCCTAACCCCTACCAAAAAAAGCACATGTTCATACAGATGGGCCCTACCTATTTATCCAACTGTGGCCCCCTCTACACCTCTATTTTAACATAGGAAGATGCAGATATCCATTATTCCCCAAGAGGCTACAAGTATTCTTTCTTTTGTAGCTTCATGATTTTTGTCAAAGGCATCATCCAGTATCCTAGTCTCCCAGATTCAGAACCTTGGCATTTACACACACACACACACACACACACACACACACACACACACACACATACACATATATATATATATATGTGTGTGTGTATGTGTGTGTGTATATGTGTATATATATGTACGTATATATGTATATACATATATACACACATATACATATACACATGTGTGTGTGTATACGGGCATGTATGTATATGTATGTGTGTGTGTGTGTGTATATATATATATATACATATGAATAAGTGGGGGAGTGGGGGTTTATGTGGGAGTATAAGTGTATATACACACACACACAGAGGCTCATTGAGCCACCTCCTTTAGGATTTAAGTAAATGACTTGCAATTTTATCTGGTGAGTATTTATTTTCCTTTTTCCAATTCTTTTACTATATAGCTAAGATTGCAACCAAGAATAATCTATCCAGCAAAACAGTATAATACTTCAGGGGGAAATAGAGGATTTCCAAGCATTCCTGATGAATAGAAAATTTTACATTCAAACACAAGACTCAAGAGAAGCATTAAAAAAAACATGAAAGAGTAATCATAAGGGACTCAATGAAACTGTTTATAGTCCTATATGGGAAGCTGATACATGTAACTCCTAAGAACTTTATCAGTATTAGGGAAGTTAGGAGTCTGCATAGACAAAAGGCATAGATATGAGTCGATTATGTTGGGATGATCTCCAAAAAAGTATGTAGAGGTGAAAAAGAGGGATGCACTAAGAGAAGGGGAAGGGAGAGGAAGAATGGGACAAATTTTCTCACATAAAGGAGGTATGCAAGGAAGAGATTTTATAGTAGAGGAGAAAATGACAGGGCGACAATGCTTGAAACTCACTCTCATCAAAGAGGGAAAAATACATACATACACACACACTCAGAATAGGTATAGAAATCTAATTTACTCGTTAGAGAGGAGGGGAAGAGGATAAGAAATATGGTGGGAAGAAAGTGACAGGGTAAAGGGTGGATTGGGTGAAGAAGTCAGAAGTAAAACAAACTTTTCAGGAAGGACAGGATGGAAAGAGAGAGAAGGATAAATAGAGGGAAATGAGATGGAGGAAAATGACTATTCTGATTAATGCAGTGATACAAGACAATTCCAAAGGGCTCATGATGAAGAAATGCTATCCACCTCCAGAAAGAGAACTGATGAGCTCTGAGAGAAAACTGAAGTATAATTGTCTCACTGCTTTATTTGCTTTATTTTCTAATATGGCTAATATGGAAATATGTTTTGCATTATTTCACATGGATAATTGATATCTTGTTTGCCTTTTCCATAGATGGGTTAGCCAGGGGAGGGAGGGAAGAAGGGAGAGAATCTGGAACCCAAATTTTTTAAGTAGAGTGTTAAAAATAAATAAATTAATTAATTAATGACCAATTTTTTAAAAGACATATAACAAAATACAAACTGAGTAGGCAAAAGAAAATAAAACTTGGGCATTTCTAAAGTGTAAAAAATAAAGCAAGGGGTAGCACATGGTAATAGATGGCAGGATAGCTTTAGGTTCAAGTTCTGCTTCTGATAATAGTAGTTCTATGACCACAAACAAAATGCTTAAATGACAAGTTGCTGATCTGTGTAAGGAGACAGAATTTCTATACTGAGAGTTCCCTAAAGTGATAAAATCATAGGTCTAGAGGTACCTATATTGCCTTACACAGGGATAATGGGTTTATAGTGTAGAATGCACATACACACACATACACACACACACACACACACGCACACACACGCATACACACACACACATTTAACTTAAAAAGGCTACAAGCCATGACTAAAGTGGAGGGAGAAGTGGTATGAAATTTTTGTTTGCAGATATTTGTGCACTCAATGCAGCCTCTGACTGAGAAGAGTATGGATCAAATCTCTGCCACTTGTACTAATGTTGGCCTGACATTCAACATCAAGAAAGCAGAAGTTCTACCCCAGCCAGAGCCACACTATCCGTACGTGGAACCATTGGTTTCAGCAAATAGAGAAATTTTGAATGCGTGGATAACTTCCCTTACCTTGGCCGTATACTTTCCAGGGATGTTCACTTTGATGGTGAGAATGATGCATGCATTGCCAGGGTTATCTCAGCATTTGGGAGGCTCCAAAAAAAGTGTAGGAGAGAAGAGGTATTAGGCTTCCCAACAAATTGAAGATCTACAGAGCTGTTGTGCTGACTTCACTGTTGGATGGCAGAGAAACCTAGGGAGTATACCAGTACCATGCCAGGAAACTAAATCTCTTCCATTTGAATTATCTTAGGAAGATTCTGAAGATTACCTGGCAAGACAAGGTACCAGACACTGAAGTCCTCTTTTGAGCTGAACTGCCCAACCATTCAAATTCTACTGCAAAGGGCTCATGTTTTCAAATGCCAAACATACGTTTACCTAACAGACCATTTTACAGAGAACTCAAACAAGGCAAGTGCCCACATGGTAGTCAGAAAAAGCTATGTAAGGGCATTCTCAAGGTCTCTCTGAAGAACTTTAGTATCAATTGTGTGACATGGGAGACACTGGTACAGGACCACCCAGCATGGCATGCTTGAATCAAAGAAGGTGCTGTGCTAAGTGTGCAAAGCAGAATCACAGGAGCTCAAAAGAAACATGAGATACACAAATTTAGAGATATCTCCATCACAAATGTTCATATGGACTATTTGTGCCCAATCTATGGTAGAGTCTTCCGTGCTAATATTGGACTGATCAGCCACAGTTGGACACATTATACCTTGACCCCAACATTGTAATGTCATTGGTCCTCTTTGAGTACAAAGGACAAACAATAACAATATATACCACACACACACACATACACACATACATATATATTTTATATATATATATAATATATATATATGCACATATACATTATACACATGTATACATATGCGAAGATATTACATATAGCCAGTGAGGGAATTTGTTTTGGTTGACTCTCTCTCTCCCTCTCTCTCCCCGCCCCCCCCCCGTCTCTCTCTCTATATATACATATATTTGTTAAAATGAATTTGTCCTTTTTTGATAGTATAGGTTATGAGAGGGAGAGAAAATAAATTTCTCCTAATTAAAAATGTTTCTTAGAGAGATGAGATACTATGGATGTTGAATGTTGCATGCACTTTCAAATAAGTTGACTATATTATTAGTTTTACATAATTGTTTTACTTGGTTATCACAGATGAGTAGTAGTTTATAAAAATAAATATATCAATAAAACTTTTTAAGGCCAAATATACATATATACATATATTATATATATATAAGCACACAAATAGACATGCACACCAATAGATAGATAGACAGTGGGTGGACGGAACAGAGTAGGTGCTAAATAAATGCTTGTTAATTGGTTGATGTCATCTTTCCTGTTAGTAATCAATTGGGTGACACAGTGGATAGAGCATTGAACCTAGAGTCAGGAAGACCTAAATTCAAATATGGTCTCAGACATTTATTAGCTGTGTGACTCTCAACAAGTCGTTTAATCTGTCTTTCTTAGTTTCTTCATCTAGAAAATGAGGATGATAATAGTACCTACCTTCCAGGATTGTTGTGAAGATAAAATGAGATGATATTTATAAAGTGCTTTGCAAATCTCAAAGCATTATATAAATACAAGCTATTATTAATATTACGCAATTCACCCATTCTAAAATGCCCTGACTGCTCCTCTTCCTTTATCTATGTCCTACCCTTCCCTCAAGGCCTAACTCTAGTCTACCTCCTTTTTCTTACCACCCTTGCCTTCAAATTACTACCATTAATTCAACTCAACAAACAGGAATTCATATAAACCTGCTATGTACAAATAAGATAAGGCATATGATATAATTTATTAACTTTATTACTATTTAAAACAAAAAAAACCCTTAAAGATCATCTAGTCCAATCCCTTCATTTTATAAGTGAGGAAACTGAGTCACCAGAGAGGTTAAGTGACATGTCTGAATTTGCACAGATAGCAAGGGCCAGAGCCAAGATTGGAACCCAAATCCATTGACTCCAAATCCTACTCTTACCATGCTGCCTTAGAATATTATTATTCCATTTTAAAGATAAACAAATTGAGGCCCAGAGAAGTTAAATGACTTCCTCATGGTCAGATAGTCCATAAATTACTCAGCTAGTATTCAGACTGTGTACTCTTGATTCCAAGTTCATCATTCTTTACCCTGTACCACCCTGTGCCTTAAAATAATCATTCATATGCTGGAGACTGCTTGGGTACTAACTCTTACTGTTCTCTAGTTGTTTGATGTTCCTAAGTCTAGTCTCTCTAACTATATTGTTGCTCCTCTAGGGTAATAATTATGCCTTGTACTTTTATTTCAGGTATTTGACAAATATTTATTGTTTCTATTCAATGCAACAAACATTTATTAAACACATACTACACATTAGGCGCCAGGGACAGTGAAAGAAAAACAATACACTTCTTCCCCTCAGGAAATTATAACCTACAAGAGAAAAATAAAGGTAATTTTGTCCTTTATTCAAGAAATTGGGTTGTTTCTCAGCCTAATACAAGTAGTAGTCACTTTGCCAAATGAAACTCATCAAAAAAGGGCCCTCAGGCCTAAGATCACACTTTCCTGTGTTTTTAACTCATCCATGGATGACTGACTGACCCACCTTTACTTATTCCAGGTCTCCTTGGAGTCAAATACAATTACATTTACAAGATGGTTAATCAGGTTTGGAATATAGCCTGTGGCTTTGAAACTGATAAAAACTAATTGTCCTGTGATCTTAATTCCAGGGTTTTAACCTTTTTTGTGTCCCAGGACCCTTTTGGCAATCTGGTGAAGCTTATGGGTCCCTTCTCAGAATATTTTTAAATGAATAAAATAAAAACACATGAAACTACAAAGGAAGCCTAACATAATGAAACAGTTATCATTTAAAAAAAAAAACTAAGTTTACAGACCCTGAGTTAAGAACTCTGTCTTAATTTAACTAACACCAGGTCCTCACCCACTCAACTAATCCGGTGTACCCTAGAAGATAAACATGAAATATGCAACTGGAAAGTCATTCTGTTGTATTTACATAAAAATATGTCCCAAAGCATCTCAGACTTAGAAGGAAACGCAGAGGCTTTCTAATCCGATATAATTGTCTTCTCCAATTAGAGTGTGAGCTCTTTGAAAGCAAGAATTGTAAAGCTTTTTTTTTTTAAAAATCTGTGTCTTTAGCACTTAGCACACTGCTTGGCACATAGAAAATACCTAATAAACACTTTTCATTCATTCAATAATTCTCCCTGACAACATAATTTGAAGATAGTCATCAAGTCTTTGCTTGAAGACTTCTAGTAAAGGAAAACTTACTAACTCTTCAACCAACCCATTCCACTGTGATGAATAAAAAGTCCAAGAGACATAATTTCTGCATAATTAATCATTTTATTAATTATGACTAGTGAATAATTAATTTTTAAAATGGTCATTTGGCTCTCTCTTGTAAACCAAAGACCCCTCATGGAGGCCTACTGACACTTGTATACCCTGGGAAGAGTGGGTATTCCCAACAGGTTGGAATCAACTCTGTTTGGTTAACAATTAATGAGAGAATGAATATAATATATTATGAATATATATTAATGAGGAGGTAGGCAAAAAGTCTTAGGTCTTTCTACAGAGAATATGACCTAATCATGAGACTCAGCCACCTACAGCAGTCTGGGCAAAAGAATCCATCTCTACCTAGACCCTGCTGGTTAGTTTTCCCCTTCATATGCTAGGTCGACCTAAATTCTAACAGAAGGTTCCAAGGACAGATAGGGGCTTATATAGGCAAGATCTCATTTAGGTTGGATTCTGTTAGTAAGGTCTCTTAATTGGGTGGAGTCCTACCCAAGATCAAAAACCATGTACCTCAAGGATTTGGACAATCTCATTTATCAGCAATGTCCTTTGAATGCTGGCTGAATAACCTACAAGGGGTTGACTTCTGAATAAGGAAGTAGAAAAGGGAAAACCTTAATCTCAATTAATAATTGGTTATTAATGTAAGAGAGAAATAATCATTTCTCTCACCACCTTTGAACACCTCTAATTGTTGGGAAGCTTTTCCTGGTATCAGCCAAATTTGCCTATTGTCAATTATCATCCATTGCTCCTAGTTCTCTCCTCTGGGGCCAAGTGGCAAAAATCTAATCATTCTTCCATGTGACAGCCTTTCAAATGTTTAAAGACAACTATCATGTCCCTCTAATCATTCTCATCTCCATGCTACATTTCTCTAGCACCTTCAACCAGTCCTCCAACAGCATAAACTAAAAGCCCTTAACCATGCTGGTTGTGCCTTTTTGGACACCGTCCAGCTTATCAATGCCACTTTAGGACGGCTGTGCCCTAAAGGTCAACTCAGCATTATTTAAGATAATGGAAAATTTGGGGCATAGACTAAGTACTGAAACTAAACTTTGATTTGAAGCATTTGCTTACATTGCATCATTTTATGAGCTGTTAAGCTTTAGTGAAAAGAGCAGATAGATCGGATATCATTTTTTTAAGTCCTGGTGCTAACAATTCCTCCAGGCTTCACCTCACCTGAAAAATGAAGGAATTGGAACTGGATTAATGTCTCTATGAGACTTTATGATATAATGGAAAGAAAAATGGACAGAGAATCAAGAGACCCTGATTTTAATCCTGATGTCAACCTGAGCATTATGAGCAAGCTTGATCAAGTCACAACCTCCTTGTCTTCAATTTTTATGAGCGCAAAATGAATGTTCTCCTATGCGTTGAAAGGCAGGTAGGTGCAATGGGTAGCCAACGTCAGAGAAAGTAGGACCTGGATTCAAGTTCCACCTCTGAAATACTGACTGTACATAAGCAAATCACTCAATTTTTTTTTTTTTTACCGTGGGAGTGACCTTAGAGGTAATGTAGTTTGATCGCCTCCTTTTGAATTGGACTGAACCGGTAATTTCTTTGGGACAGCTAGGTAGTGCAATGGTTTGAGCTCTAGACCTGCAGTAAAGAAGATCTAAATTCAAATCCAGCCTCAGACACTTACTAGCTATATGACCCTGGGCAAGTCTCTTAACCCTATTTGTCTCAGTTTCCTAATCTATAAAATGAGCTGGAGAAAGAAATGTCAAGACACACCAGTGTCTTTGCCAAGAAAACCAAACAGCATTGAGAAGAATCAGAAAAGACTTAAAAATGACTTAACAACAATAAACTACCACTTAAAGCTCAACTACTTTTATAGTCCCTCTGGAGAAGTCCATAGCCTTCCTCTGACCTTTATAATAATGCTTGCAAACTGCTTACTGTCAGAAAATCATTGCTATCAACCTAATCTCTTTGCTTGGGAAGTTTGTGCTACTTTAAGCTTTTGGCTAAACCTTTTCATTGAGACCAGTAGGTGGTACAGTATACGGAGTCAGGAAGACGAGTTCAAATTCAGCCTTAGACGCTTCTGCGGGATCCTGGCTAAGTCACTTAACATCTGTTTACTTCAGTTGCCTTAACTGTAAAATGTTAGTAACATCACCCACATCTCAGAGTTGTTGTGAGGATCAAATAAGATACCATTTATAAATAACTAAGCAAAATGCTTGGCACATAATAGGCACTATATAAATGCTTATTCCTTCTCCATTCATTCCGATTTCATCATAACTACCACCTGCTGAAAAGGTACTAATGTTTTTCCCTAACTGTGTCTTCACACTACAGTCATGTTATATTTAGACCTGATTTAGACCAGCCTGATAGTTTAGGTGCCAGATTGGAAAATAAGATATTTGCTGACCATCTCGCAATTAATGAAAGAAGGCTTACTTAACCACAGAAAAGATTTGCAGCAAGAATATACAGTTATTCCTTCCACATGCTACTTTATTCATCACTCTCTCTCTCTCTCTCACTCTCTCTCTCTCTCTCTCTCTCTCTTTCACTCTCTCTCTTTCACTCTCTCTCTCTTTCACTCTCTCTCTCTCTCTCTCTCTCTCTCTCTCTCTCTCTCTCTCTATATATATATATATATATATATATATATATATATATATATGCTGGATTGGCATATGTAATAGCAATTTAGATTTGAAGATCTTTCCCATACATTAATAGGCCATGCTTATGTCACAGGAAGCCTAAGTCACATGTGGTAGAAGAGGAGCTTCCTGAGAGGAAAAGGAAGTTGTGTCACAGGAAATGCTGAGAGAAGCAGAGAGTCATTATGGCTGTTAATGCCCATAATGATAGTTAGAGCTGAGGTAAAGAAATTGTCATCTGTATTGTTATTATTGCCCTACTGATACAGTATAAGAAATTAAATTTTAATTTTTGAGGAGTTTTCTGAAGTGGCCAGCAGATGACACAGAAGAAGTTTAGAAACTGTGAAAAGCATAAAATATATGTATGGTTTTGTGCGATATCAACATATTTTATCTTTTAATACTATAATAATTCATACTTCTTCTCTGGTACAAAGAGAGGGTCAAAAAATTTATGCTGATTTTTCAGATGGGGGAGAGGGTGCCATGGCCCTAACCCCTCTACTATATAGTATTTATTCGGTTGAGCGAAGCTCCCCAGTTTCTTCCTTTGCTATGGTGCCACCCAGGGGTAGAAGCTCATGTCAATCTAAGGCCCCCCAAACTCCCATAAGAAAGACCAGGAAGGGATGTCAATGGTTTAAGGCTAAGCCTTAGAACCCTGAAGCAATTAAATCTCCAGGATCATTTCATTAGCTTTTAAGAAAAAACTAGCATCCCCTCCATGGGGTAGGTGTTGATCTCACAACAAAGCACATTGGAAAAAATCTCTAATTTCTTTGTTCTCCCAAGACACGTAACAAAACACTAAAACAAGACAAAAAGAACAAGGAGAAATTAACCGGCTTGCAATGTCAGTAATGAGGTTTCCACGGTCATTCCAAAATCAATAAATAAAGAAGCTCACCACCTGTAAAGGGGTTATTGCTTTCTGCGACAGCAGGCCTAGGTTCTCCATAGATTGTAATGTTGACCCCTTCTTTTAATTCTACACAGACCCCTGTTCCATCTCCCCCATTCACTACTTATTTCAGATAATAAATACCCCTAAAGATAATTTCTATTATTGTCTGGGTCACTCCAGGTCAATTAGGCCAAAAAGAAATCATTGTGCCTTTTCAATGTAACTTTGATAAGCTGAGTCCCTTGAGGCTTAATGCAATTAATATGACCTAGTCAGGTGTTAAACTGTCAAAGTCTTTCCAGCAAACAGGGAGAGTTTGTTAAAGTCTCATTTCCTGAGGGGCATCATCTGTCCCCACATTGGATACCTCTTGAATTTTAAAACTTGAAGCTATTACTTAATGTCACCATTCATTTAAAACTCTACATGTTCATCATGAACCAAGACAAGACCTAATGCAATTCATCAAAGCCCTTGCAATACAGCACTTAATGCATCATTCTAAAAGTGTACTCTCCTACTGAGAACCTTCCCCGATACAATCAGTTCTGTTAAAATATGTAAGAATCGACGCTCTAAGCAAAAATACACAATAAAAACCACAGGACTTAACAACAACAAGGAAGAGAATGACAAACATCACATGAAATCAGGTAGGAGGCACAATGCATAGAGTGCTGGACCTGTTATCAGGAAGGCCTGAGTTCAAATCTGCTCTCAGATACTTAACTATGTGATCCTGGGCAAGTCACTTAACCTCATCCATAAAATGAGGATGAGAACAGCACCTGCATCTCTGTGTTATAAGGATAAAATGAATGAGATGATATTTGTTAAGTGCTTTGCAAACCTTAAAGCACTATATAAATGTTTAATTTTATAAAGAAGTTTCTAGGTCTAAATCTATAATCCCATCAGCCTAAGTATAGGTCTAATGTATGTATGAGTATATGTGCATATGTATGTATGTATGTATGTATGCATGTATGTATGTGTATGCATGTATATGTATGTATATATGTATGTGTGTATGTGTATATATATGTGCCCATATATGTGTGTATTGTGTATGTATATATGTGTATGTATGTATATATATGTGTGTGTGTATACACAAGTATACATGTCTATACACATGTGTATGTTTGTCATTGTTCAGCCATTTCAGTCATTGCCCCCTTGCAACTTTCATCGATTGTTGTTGCTGGTTGTATCTCCTGGGGCAACGTAGAAACAATCCACATGATTGTTGCTCAGTTTTTTCAATCAGGTTCAACTCTTCATGGCCTCCTTTGGGGTTTTCTTGGCAAAGATGCTGGAGTGATTTGCCATTTCCTTCTCCAGGTTGAATGACTTGCTGAGGGTCACACGCTATAAGTGTCTGAAGCCAGTCTTTCTGACTCCAGGTCTGACACTCCATCCTTTGTACCCACTTAGCTGCCCCCACCCTTACCCTTTACAGATGAAAAACCATTTCAAGAACATGAAATGACTTGTCCAAGATTCAGAAATACTAACTGGCAGAGGCAGGATTCAAATTCAGGACCTCTGGCTTCTCACTCACTATATCATTCTGCCTGAAGAAATGAGATAACAGTTTCTTGAAATATTAAAGTAAAAGTGTATTAGATGTGTTCATCACTACCTAAATGGCTAATGGCAGGTGTTAATCATAACAATAAAATTTCATTTATATAGAGCTATAAGGTTTTGCAGAGTGCTTTATAAATATTACCTCATTTTATCCCCACAATGACCCCGAGAGGAAGGTGCTATAATTATCTGTAAAAAATAGAGATTTTACAGATGAGGAAACTGAGGCCAACAGCAGTTAAGTGGCTTGCTCAGGGTCACACAAGCTAGTAAGTGTCTGAAACTAGATATGAACTCAGGTCTTCCAAATCCATCTCTCTATGCATTAACTGTGCCATCTAGGTATTCTAGCAGATGCTGTAGCGTAAGGTGACCTTTTTTCCTTAGCCACCAGATTGTAATGCCATGAGCCTTGAAGGTAATGTCCAGAATCATAGTACCATATTCTTCCAAAGCTTTAACCTCGCTGATCCTCGTTATATAAACTTGCCTAGATAAATCTACCATAGTGATCAAATCTCAGGAGGAGCCTGGAGAATACCAGAAGTATCAAACACCCCCAGCCACATGTGGCAGAACCAGATTAAAATGCAATTTGGAAATATTTGACAAAATAAATGAAAATATGGTAAAATATAGATAACATTACAGATCCCCATTTCTAAGGTTTTTACCACTGGAGTAGATGACCTGTACAAACTCCGTTCTATCTTCAAACCCTATTACAATTCTTGAAAATTTTACAGGTACTTGTCTGTCTTCCTCTTACCTTCTGTCCTTTTTTCTTCCCTGGTACCATCTCAGCTTCCATGTCTATGACAAACTCTATAATCTTGGTTTTTTTCATTCTTTCTAATGGTGTGAGGAGCGGGGGGGAGCTGGGGGGACAGAGAGAAAGGTTGCTACCTCAGCTGGAGGCATGGCAGAGAAAGTCCAGAATGCCTACAGAGAAATTAGACATGGTTGGCCCAGAGGCCCTCTTTAAAAAAGGTTATAGAAGAGCCATTCCATCAGAGGAATAGACCACAGGGGAAGAGGGTATTTCCAATGTGTCCAGGACAGAAGTGAGGCTTTAAGATGAAGAGCTGGGATGGAGGAAGATAGAAGAAGTCCCAGAGAGGAATGAGCTTTATAGTGTTCTGTAGCTATAGTATATAAGCAATATATAATAGAAATGAGATAAACTTTTCAGTGTTATGCATGTGTCCTCAAGCACAATAATTACACCTATATACTTGCAACTTCCTCTTAATCTTTTTTTTTTTAAAATTAAGGTTTTATTGATGTCTTTTGTTTTTACATCATTAACATTTCTAAACATACTGCCACCATCATCACCATGAGCCTTCCCTTATCACTGAATCCAAAGACCCTGGACTGGCTCTGACCAGGTTTGATCCCAAGTGCTGACCACAAAGGGTCAGTTTTTCTCTTTGTCTTGTTGCTCCAACCCTGGATGTTTTACTCCAGGGAAATCTCCAAAATAAAATTTAGGCATAGCTCATATCTAGGTTCCCCCCAATGTGAGTAACAGGGTGACAAGGTACCCACTTCTGACACAAGCACACAATGTGCAATATTACCATTGGGTATGGGACAGTCTTTATTTTACTCCAAAGAAAATGAAAAGGTCGCAAAACACTTAAAGGATACGATCAGGTACAGAAACATAAAGCACTCAGAGCCTATTATATCCCCTACAGGGAACAGAACTTGGGGTTCTTATAGGATAAAACTTTTATCATTTGAGTGACTCCCCCTTTCCTATTGATTCCTACACAATCTCCCCAAGAGTCATTGTAATAACTACACCATTTAGTCAGTCAGTCAGCTTCTTCTGTTTAGTTGTTTTTCAGTTATATTCAATGCTTTGCAATGCCTTTGGGGGTTTTCTTGGCAAAGATACTAGAATGGTTTACCATTCCCTTCTCCAGCTCATTTTACAGATGAGGAAACTGAGGCAAACAGTGTTAAGTGATTTGCCCAAGGTCATAATGCTAGTAAGTGTCTGAGGCCACATTTGAACTCAAGAAGAGAAGTCTTCCTCTCTCCAGGCCCAACACAATCCACTGTGCCACCTATCTGCCTTAATCAGTCAACTAGCATTTATTAAACACCTTCTATAAGCCAGTCACTGTGCTATGTGCTATAAATCCCCATGGAAAGCAAACAAGCAAACTCCTACTCATTAGACAAACCCCGTATGGGTATCTCACTAACCTTTGCTCTCCAAATAGGATGCTGCTCAGTAACCACGTGAACTATCAACTTTTTTCTCCAAGAAGCATATGGCTTTGATCTCAAAAGAGGTTGTACCAGAGCTATATGAGTCATCCTTTTCTTTCTCCAAAGAGCATGCTGCATCAGAAAATCTCTAGAAGAGTTGGGGATCATGAATGTTGTCCATGAGTTATCTTCTCAGGTCATGTGTAAGCTAAGACTTACCAATGTATAATGTTAATGGAATAGGAAGATCTTCCCTGTCCATTAATAGGCCTATGTGACCGCATCTGTTCAATCACAGATGTCTTGCTGCCTTGAACAATGGCCCAGCTGTGATACATACCGAGTCACATAAAACCCACTGGGGGCAGAACTTCCCTAAGGAGGAGCTTGCTTAGGGGGAGGCTTGCTTAGGGGTAGGCTTGCTTATAAGACAGCTTTCACACTTGTTGGTACTAAGCTAATTAGGCACTGAGTCAGGAAGGTTGTGATGCCTTCTGGGTCCAAACCTATCAGCCAAAAGTGTATATATACTCTGAGGTAAGATTTTGCTTTGGGAGTTTGCTGATGAGAAGGATCTTTTGATTCCCTGGACAGGACTCTGAGTAGCTGTTTGTTGAGAGCCCCCGTGACCACTCAGATGTTGATGTTCACCTGATCTGGTGGTGTATGTAGATGGTTGTATTACTTTGTACAGACAGTTGGAGTCCTGTCTGTTGAATCGCTGTGCTAATTTCTTTACTTGTATTTCCTACTTATCTGTAATTAAAGTAAGATTGTTGACCCCCTTAGAGTTGCTTTTCCTTTAAGAAAAGCAGATCAAAGAACCTGTGCTAGCAGGCCATCCTCGGTGTTGCCAGGGTACTTACTGTTCCGCAATGCCATGTGCTTTTGCTGTAGATCAACATAACTGCTAGGGGCTGGGAGGTTGGGGGAGAAAAATCCCCTACCTGCCATTCCTAAACTCAAGAAAAACAAGAAAAAGAAAAGAGAAAAGAGGAGTTCTAAAGGACAAGAGAGTAAAAGGGGGGAGTCAATTAATTTTTATAGAATTCAGAGACTGGTAACTAATTCAGTCTCAGGGCATAATCATGAGGCAGTCCCAGTTTCTGAAATCCAAACAATAAAACACCAATGAGCATGATAAATCTGGTTATTTGTCCTATAATATGATCAGGGTAAATGCAGAACACTTCAGATTGAATGATGACTCCCCTGATAAACCTCCATATAAAACAAAGAAAAAAATTAAACAAAACCGACTAACAAAGTGACTGCCTGTGAGCGCATATGTGAAAATCCACACGCATAGTGCTCCACCAATCTGTAAAACTTCCTGATTTTTTCCAAGCATTTTCACATTTATTATCTCTTTGTAGTTTCCCATGACTCTGTGGCCAAAGTAGAATGGATGTTCTTATCATTTATTTTGGGAAAAACTAAGTCCCAGAGGAGTTAAGATGACCATACACCATGACCAGAAAACTTGGCTTCCAGTCTTGTCCCTTTACCACTGGGCCGTAGTAGCTCATAAACCCATGCATTTCCCTTAATTTCCCTTACTTCTGGCACCCTTAATCTAACCATACAACAATGACAAAAAACATTTATACTGGTTTTTGTTGTTGGTTTTTGTTTTTTGTTTTTTTTTTTTGCTTAGGACCAAAGCTGTAAAAGTAGTCAAAAAACTATTCATTTCTATGTACCCATTATAGGATGCTACTTGGTCAGCATAAATCTCAGCCACTTGATGCACTTTTCAGAAAAGCAGTGGCAACTTTCAAGGAACTGGCCTTTAACCTTGAGACAAAAGGGGTGTGCCTATCTTGGTTTCTCCTGCAAACACTGCTTTTTGCAGCTCATGTTAAGAGGATTGTTCCCAGGAGGATGGGAGTGTTCAGAAGAGTTAGCAATTGGCTAGCATAACTACAATACCAATAGGTATTTCTTGATGTTTCAGTTTCTTCTCATACCTAAATCTTAAGGGAAATTTTATTCATCAGTTATTAAACTCAAGGAAGGAAGAATAACAACAATATGGTTTTACTAATCCATTTTTGCCAGGAACTTATTTGAGAATATTGTTATGAGGATTGTAAGGATGGATAGAAGTAGATAGAAGGATGGACTTGGATTCAAGATTACTTGGGTTCAAATAGGACACATATTGCCTTGCACTCTGGGAGTCCCCTTCCTTTATTCATATTATAGGAGTTCATTGGACCATAGATCTAGAAACTAAAAGAACCATACCAATTATCTAATCCAACATCCTGATTTTACAGATGAGGAAACTGAAGTCCAGATAGTTTAAGTGACTTGCTCAAGGTAAAATAGAAAGTAAATGACAGTCAGAATTTGAACTTAGGTCCTTCTGATTCCAAATCTAGTACTCTTTCTTAACTCAACTCTGCCTCCCTTGAAAAGTACTTTGAGTTCTTTGGAAAAGAAATGCTTCTAAAATATGTTTTAACTTTTCAAAATATTTTTACATCTCACATTTGATTGTATATCACTATAACTCTGTAGGAGATCTAAAGAAGGGAAACTAAAGCCGGAGTTGTGTAGAAATATTTTTATAAACAGACCAGATCTGTGATTGTGGACCTAAATGCTAAAAGAAAAAGACCACAACTCAAACATTTAAATGGATGTATGATCTCTTCAATTCAGAACTGTCCTCTACTGAAACAAAGTGAAACTCATTCATACCTACCCATCCTTTGCAACTCTTGCCCAGGTCTTCCAAAAAGCTAACTAGGGGTACACTCACCATGTTTAGGGCCTTACTCTAATGTAAGAGACAGAAGGTAAGGGAAAAATTACACTGTATTGAAAAAACCTTTACCTTGGATTTCCTAAGTCTATCCTATCTTGTCCACTTCATCACCCTCTGAGTCCATAACTGAAGTAAGCAACCGCACAGATGAAATTAGAGGCAGGTGCCAAGAATCAATAAGAATTCCTGATAATATACATAAAGTGCTATGTAAATCTTTTTAAAAAATAATATAAAGAGTAGTTACTAATCACTCTATTTCTTAAAGGGACCTGACCACACCTAAAGTTTGACACCACTAGCCTGCAATTAGTAAGTAGTAATGGCAAAAAGACAAAGTGCCACGAGTCTGAAATGCATACTGCAAGGTAAACTGGAGAGACTAATTCAACCAGGAATCATATAGTTAATAACATTATAACCACTAAAAGTCCATTTGGTATAAGTACAAATGGCAAGGATTGGTCAGTCCACAAATATAGTTTATACTGCTATGAAGGTCAACATCTGTAATTTAATCATGTCCTCCAGGTTAACAATAACCCAGATAGGTCAGGCATAATTCTCTAGCTCACAGAATTCATAATACTGCTTTAGGGGCATGAATGGGAGGGAAGCATCTAACAGCTTTGGACAGGAGAGGAGCTTAACAAAAGTTAAACATACATAGAGATGGGCCCACTCAGATGCTTTACCAAACTGTGATCATAGAACCATAAAATGGTTGAGTTGAAAGGCAGTTGGAAGGTAATCATCCACTCCAAATGCCACATCAACATTTCTGGGCACCACAAATTAAGAAGGACATTGACAAGGTAGAGATTGTCCAATGGTAGCCCACCAGGATGATGAAGGGCCTTGAGTTGATGGCATATGAGGATTTGTAGAAGGAACTGGGCACATTTCTCCTGGAGCAATGAAAATTCAGGAGGGACACATGAGCTTTCTTCAAATTTCTGAAGGACTGTCATATGAACTGCAGAGCAAGGTAACACAGTGGATAGAGTGTTAGGACTAGAGTCAGGAAGAAGACACAGCTTCCTGAGTTCAAATCTAGCTGTGTGACCCTGGGCAAGTTACTTAACCTTGTTTACCTCAGTTTCCTCACACTTAAAATGAGCAGGAGAAGGAAATGGCAAACCACTCCAATAACTTTGCTAAGAAAACCCCAAATGAAGTAACACAACTGAATAACAACAATCACATGGATTTGTTCTACTTGGTCCCAGAAGGTACAACCAGGAACAATAATTGATGAAAGTTGCAGAGGTTAGTTTACTTAAGACCAGAAAAGATCTCTGAGAATTAGAACTCTTCCAAAATGGAACAGGGTGCCTCTGAAGGTTCCCTCCCCTTGAACAGAACTTTGGCAGAAGGTAAATATCCACTTGTCTAGCATGGTAGTGGGGATTCCTTTTCTGTGTGGGTTGGACTAAATGACCTCTTCCAACTCTCAAATTCTATGATGGACTAAATGACCTCCTCCAACTCTCAAATTCTATGATCCTGCAGATGGAGAAACTGAGGACCTTAAAAGTTATAATGAATTGCTCCAGATCACAGCATAGGAACATGGTAACAACACAAATGACAGAACTAGCATTAAAAAGCTTGACCCCTAATATCTAGCTGAGGATTCACCATCAAGCCACAATGCCAGATCATCATCTCAGACCACAGCTGACATGCCTAGTTCAGATTCCTAGTTCAGGGGGTAAAGGCACAGCCATTCTTTTTTTCTAGCTTGGCTTTTTCTGTTATTACAGACAGAGATGTTTTGCTGGAAATCATGAATAAGTTGGTGATTCTTTTATTATGTTGATAGAACAATATAAAATATATATGTGTATATCATATACAGAACATGGTTGGAATACTAAAATATTGAGTTGTCCATGTATATGCAAAAAAGATAACAAGCTTAAAAATCATCAGAGTAGTTTAAAAATACAAACCAAAATGAATTTTCTGGATACTGTATCTGTACCAAATTGTGCTACAGATGCCAAAATGATGCTTTCCAAACCCAACATAGTAATTTATGATTCCAGTGACCATCCCTCTCCCTGCAAATTCTCTAAGCTCTATCTAATGTCTTGTGACAGGAGTTTTTTTTAAAACTCAATTAGAATTCTGATCATTTAAATGATGATTTATGATTGCCTAAATATTCATAAGAGGATGATCACACGCCAATTTCCTTAGAATTTGGTGTCCAAAATTATACACAATATGCATATGCAGACTTTCTCTGTGTTGTATTCTATATTTATATAGAGGATGTTCGAAGAAAGTGAAGATTCTAGAACAGGCCTGCCCAATATATCGCCTACGGCCTGCTTGCAGCGCACCAAATAACTTCACATAACCCACGGCAACCAACCATCATCAGTCTAGTATGTTATACAGACCTGCTCTAGAACTTCATTGTATATTAAAAGAATTTCCCTTACTATTATCCCAAACACTTACTCATTTACTCATTCATTCATTCTTTTCTTAACAGATTCCTTAACCCTATGAGTGCCCTGTGCCCCTCAACATTACTTTCCATTTTTCCCATTCAGCCAGGTGACACTTTCATTTATTCATATGAGCAATAAATATTTGACACTTACTCCATCTATGCAGCAGCCGGGTGGTTCAGTGGATAGAGTGTTGGGCCTAGTGTTAGGAAGATTCATCTTCTTGAGTTCAAATTTGGCCTCAGAAACTTACTAGCTATGTGACTCTGGGTATGTCACTTAACCCTGTCTGCCTCAGTTTCCTCATATACAAAATGAGCTGGAGGAGGAAATGGCAAACCAAATCAGCATCTTTGCCAAGAAAACCCCAAGTGGCGTCAGAGTCAGACACAACTGAAAACAAATAAACAACAAAACCCCATTTATAAGTGTGCATATATATGTGTGTGTGTGTGTGTACGCGTGTATATGCTCAAATATGTATCAATTTATCAGAGGCCAGGCTCAAACTCAGGTCTTCAATTTCTAGGTGTATGGGTTCTTTCCACCCTACCATGCTGCCTTCATGATTTTACCCAGAAAGAATCTCCAGATCATAATAGAATCAGGGAATCTAAGCTGGAAAATTCCATAGAAATAATTCAGTCAAAACTCCTTCCCAAAATACTTATATGAACTGATGCAAAGTGAAGAAAGTGAAACTAGGAGAACATTATGCACAGTAATGCAACACTAAAATAATAACCAGCTGTGAAAAACTATCTACACAATGATCCATAATTCCCATGGTGGAAAAATGCTTCCAAAGAGAGAACCGATGGATGGACTCTGAGTGCAAATTGAAGCATTTTTTTCTTTACTTATTTTTCTTGGGTTTTGTTTTCGGTTTTGTTTTTCGTTTGGTTGGTTGTTTGCAAATTTTTTACGTGACTTCATTTGTATAATGAGTATTGTATTTCTTGCCTTATCAATGCATGGGAGAAGAGTGGAGGGAGGAGAGAATTTGAAACTGAAAATAAAAAGTAATTTAAAGTAAAAGGAGAAAGAAAAACCTCCTCCAAAAAGCAAGTGTCCTCTCTACACCAGCAGTTCTCAAAGTGTGATCAGGGAGTCCATGAGGTCAAATTTGTTTTCATACTAATTCTAATGTTTTAATTTATAACACAGTAAATATCAACATATATAACTCACACAAACAAAAGCTCCTGTGGATAATTTTTAAGAGTGTAAAGTAGTTCTGAGACCAAAGAGTTTGACAATCACTGCTCTATATTGTCTATGACATGTGGTCATTCAGCTTCTATTTGAACAAAAATCTTCAGTGATGGGGAGCTCACTCCCTCCGAAGTCAAGTCTTTTCCATTGGGGTCTACTTGGATAATTAAAAACAAGCATTTAGTAAGTACCTACCAGGAACTGTGCTAGCTGGATTATTAGATGGTACAGCTAATAACCAGTAGAGACAATAAGCTCTAGGTAGAACTTTGCAGCTAGTGGCACAGTGGATAAAGTGCTGGGTCCGGAGTCAGGAAGACCTGAATTCAAATCTAACCTCAGACACTTACTAGCTGTGTGATCCTGGGTAAGTCATTTAATCCTGTTTCCCTCAGTTTCCTCATCTGTAAAATGAGCTGGAGAAAGAAATGACAAAGCACTCCAATATCTTTGCCAAGGAAATCCCAAAATAGTGATGATCACAAGTCAGACATGACTGAAATGAGTGAACAAGAACTTTGCAAATAAGAACACTCTAGAAATACTATAAATAATAATAATTGAAGAGGTAACGATAACATTAAAATAGCACTTTATGTTGACAAATAACTTCACATTCATTACTTTAACTCTCAAAATAACCTTTCAAAATGGTTATTACAAGCATTATAATTATTTCAGAGATAGAGAAACTGAGACTAAGAGGAGTGCTATGTCTTGCCCAGCTATTGAGCGGTAGATATGTTGTCTTCTCATCTTACTTCTTACTTCTTTTAGTCCATAAATCAAGTGAAAGCATTTTACTTAAAATAAAGCATCGATATAAGCAACCTAACATCATGTCCACAAATCAATTGATCAGGATGTCAAAGATCTGTGATTTTATCCAAGTGGATACCTCCTCTACTAACTCATAACGTGGCATAGTGGACAAAGTATTGCATTTATTGTTAGGGCATTCTGGGTTCAAATCCTGCTTTGATAATTACTAGCCATATGATTCCAGGTAAGCCATTGAATCTCTTGGAGCCTCAGTCTTCTCATCTGCAAAATGGGGATAATTATAACAGCTATTTTCAGTATGGTTGTGAGAATCAAATGAGATAATGTATGTAACGTTCTTTATGAGCCTTAAAGTAATATAATAGCCGGTTGTTATCATAATTATTGCATTCAAGAGTTGATGAGGCAAAAAAAATCAGTTAGCCTGTAGTGAATATGACACCTCTCTAACCATAAATAGGCTAGTCCCTGAATGAAAGACATATACAAACTTTTTTTACCAAGCCTGCGAAAAAGGACTCAAATTAAAATAATAACATTCTAGTCATGTTCCTTTTTGGCAAGGTGGGCAGTCATCTCTCAATTGTTTACAGATGGATCACCCAGTTGGTGTCAATTTTTAATTTACACAGTTTAAATTTACACAATCTCTGATCCATTCCATAAACGTGGGCCATCAGGGAATGCAATCCTCTTTTAATAATAATCAAAACTAATGTAAAGAGAAGTAAGTTGGTTGTAGACTCAAAACTTAGAAAATGCTTTCTAAAGCCAAATACAAATGGTTCTAAACTGTTGGAACCCACCATTCCCGTGTACCAATGCAACTCATCAGGAGAGGGTCTGGAGTCAGAGTACTTGGATTCCAGCCTCACTTCTGACACTTACTACATTTGTCATCTATATCAGTTGCATGCCCCCTTCGGACTTAATTTTCTTTATTTGTGAAATATGGGAATTAGAATGGATTGATCTTAAAGTTAGTATATGCTATACTTTGTCACTACAGTTTAATTATTAAGGAATCATGGATCCACAGAGGCCATCTACTCCAACCTCCCCATTTTACAGATGAAGAAGGTGAGGCCAAAAGAAGTTAAGCAGCTAGCTCAAAGTCACACAGGTAACAAGTAACAGAAGTGAGATTGGAGTTAAAGTCCTCCTCTGACTCTGAAGCCAGTGCTCTTGAGAACCAGGGCCCCTTTTCAGAGCAGAGTAAAATATGGAAATGGTTGATGATTTTAAATGGGAAGATTCACTCATTTATTAAAAAAAATTCATCAGCAAGTAAAACATACTTTCTTGAAGCCCAGTTGTCATTACTAGTAGCATTTTAAAAAGCAGTGGTCCTTAAGGTCCTGAGTTCTTATATTGGAAGTAGGTCCACACTTTTCCCCTATCGGCAATGCTCACCCCTGCCATCTTCACCTGTTAAAACTCTTCCCATCCTTCAAACGCAAATAAACTTCCACATCCTCAGGGCTGTTTTCCTTGATAATTATAGCCAGAAATGACCGCTTCCTATGGCATTCAGTTTATCCAGCATTATAGGATATAGAATTGAAACAAACTTTTGAGATAATCTAATCTAACCTTCTCTGAGGAAACTGAGACCCAAAGAGGTCATTTGACCTGGCTCAGATATATGAATAGTAAAGATCAGAGCCAGGATTCAAACTTACACCATCTGACACTGGATCCAATCATCTTCCCTTGTCTTCTGGGATGGCATAAAAAGGCATGTCTAGACAAAGTTTCCAAGGGTCTGTTTTTGGTAGGGGAAGAGCTAATTTTTAAAAGGAAGCCAGTGGGTATGTGGGAAACCAAGGCTCTGCCTTCCTCCAAATCAAAGCTGTGTGTTGTTGGTGGTGGGATTTTTGGTGAGGCAATGGGGGTTAAGTGACTTGCCCAGGGTCACACAGCTAGTAAGTGTCAAGTGTATGAGGTCAGATTTTAGCTCAGGTCCTCCTGACTCCAGGACCAGTGTTCTATCCACTGCACCCCCCCCCAAAACTATTTTTGAAAGCAGCCTCACAACATGACTTTCAGGACTGCAGGCATATTTTGGTCTCTGATAGCTTTATAAAACCCACTTCACCTGGTAACCTGACAAGACTTATGGAAAGGGACACCAACTTGCTCTCTCTGTCTCTCTATGTGCATGCCTTTGTCTTTTTGCCTTTGTGTCTCTGTCTCTGTGTGTATGTTTCTATTTCTCTGTGTCTGTCTATTTGTCTTTATGTCTGTGTGTGTTTCTATGTCTGTCTCTGTCTCAGTCTCTGCATGCCTGTCTTTGTCTTTGTATCTTTGTTTCTCTTTCTCTGTGTGTCTCTATACCTCTGTCTCTTTACCTCTATATCTGTCTCTTTATCTCTATCTCTCTGTCTCTGTCTTTTTCTATCTGTCTGTCTTTCTCCATCTGTTTTCCTCCCTGTCCCCAACCCAACTTGACTGAGAAAAAGAAAATTTAAGGTCTCCTATATCTTTAAGAAATTGGAACCCTTCTTTCTTTTATCCCTTGAGAAATTCAAAAACCACAAGAAACAGGTGGGGTTTGTTGGCAATAATTTCTTTATAAACATCTAAAAGGTAAATAGCAAAAATAAAATTAAACCAGGGAATTCAAAATTGTCAATGCTCAATGAAGCAGCAAGGAAGGAATGTGGGAAACATGAAGTAAAAATATGTTTTGGCAAACAGTAAAATTCCACTGCTCCATGAAGAAAGGCAAGGAGGTAGAGGAAATCACAACTGCATCCTCTCAACTTGCTCTTGGGTCAGAGCAATACAGATCAAGTTGGGACCTGGGCTCATAGTCAATGCCTCTACCAACCGCTGTTCCTGCCCATTGTTCTCTTCCCTGCTCATGGGTTCCTTTAGGAACCTCTTTCAGGCCCATGTGGAAAGCTTCCTGAAACTTCCAGTTACAACCTCCATCTTCTTCAGAGAAATTAATTCAAGTCCAAGGTCAGCACACCTGAGAACTATGGATAGTTTACCCAGGTCAAATCAAAATCACAGAACTTGGGAAATTCTCAGTAGTCTCTCTGACAAACAGGCAAGATCATGAGTCCCTGAGACTCTCATGACCATGCCTCTGTGAGCATTCCAAAAGGAAGGCTATGTATCTCATGTTTTCCTACCACCTTAACTGTGCCATTGACTCTTTGAAGTCAAGACCATGTCTTCTACTTCTCAGTATGCCCAGAGAACCCTGCATGGAGCTTTGCGTATAGTAGGTTTTCAAAAAACTGTTTGATGGTGATAATGATAAATTGTGTATAGAAACACTACTGTAGATTCTACGATAAAATGAACTCTGAGTTCTGACAGGTGAAAAGATGTCACCCAATTGTCAATAACTAAATGCATTTATTGAATACAAGACTGTATTAGAAGTATGGTGGATATTAAGAAATAAAAACCACAGGACCTGCCCTTGAAGAGCTTATACTTGCTGGAGAAACAATGCATAAGCAAATGAGGACTTTCTTAATACCAGGCAACAATAGAAGAGATATCACAAGTTTACATCCAAGTGACTGGTCTAGACAAGAAATGGTACGAGTCCAAAGCAGGGGCAGATCTCTGTGGCCCATCATAATAAGCACATGATTTATTAAATTTGGCATGTAATTCAAAATTTTGATTTTTCACCTTACAAATTAGAAGTTAACCAATACTCAATGCCAATTAAATGACAGCTTCCTGACATTGCTGAAAAAGCTTACATTGTTTGCCATTCTGTTTTAGTCTTGCACATAATGTACTGCTTTCATTCACATCAGCGGATCCCCAGCAGCAAGAGACCACCATGGAATTTTACCTGTAGCTCTGCCTCCCTCATCTGTTGTGCAACTCTCTAGGCTGTGCTGCCAGGGAGCATTTGAGGACCATCAGCTAGCTACTTTGTTCCCATCTGGCTTCCTTTAGAAGCAAGTGAATGGTACTGCATTTGGGAGAAATAGAATATAGTAATGGTACCACACATGCTGATCCTGACCTCATAGCAATGAAAGCTTTTAGTTAAAAAGGTATGCTCATAAAATGCCATTGCCAAAGAGAATCTCAGCTGCAAAAATGATGCTTTGTCCATGGCCCATTTATTCTGTTTTACTTGATGCAAGATTATTCTACTATTTTTTAAAAGTTCGTGGTATCTTTTGGAGTTTTGTTGTCTTTAATCATACTCTTTCTCCTCAGTTCTAATCCCTCATTATCATTTACCCATTAAGCATTTCGAACTATATGACCTATAGAAATCATTATCATTATTTTCAATTAACAAGTATTTATTTTCTCTCTTTGTCCCCACCATTGGGGAAAAAACTTGTAACAAATATAGTCAAGCAAAACAAATTACATTAGCCATGTGCAACAACATGCATCTCATTCTTCACCTTGGGTCCATTGCCTTTCTGTCAAGAGGTAGGTAGCATTCTTGACCTTGAGAATCAGAATTAGTCACTGTGTCCCTCAAAGTTTTTAAATTTTTGAAGGTTTTTAGTATAGTGTTTGCTGTATATTCAAGAAGAATGTAAGCTCCTTTAGTTTGCGTACGGCCATTTTTTTCTTATATTTGTATTCCCAGCCTGTCACATAAGTCCTTAATGAGTGCTTTATCGATCTGTGGTCTAAATTGTTCTCCTGGTTCTGCTCACTTCACTCCTTATCAGGTAAAATTGACAAGCCTATTTGAAAGATGAAGAAAAATTCTTTAACTGAAGACAACACTCATTAATGTAAATAGCAACCATAAAAGATTAAAAAGTCTAGGCATAGAAGGGCCCTTTTATAATATGATTGATTGAAAGAAAGTTTTCCTAGTACAAGGAATAAAGCAAACATGCCCTCTCTCCCCACCATTATTTTACATAGTTCTAGAAATTATGGTTATACCAAAATGACAAGAGATCGATATTAAAGGTATAAACATCAGCAGAGTAGAAAAATGATCCCTGTATTCAAATGGCATAATGGTGTGTATAGAAAATCCATAGAACTGAAAAAAGAAATTAATTGAAATGATTAATACCTTCACTAATAAAATAAATCCAAATAGGGCATCAGCACTGGCAAAGCTAACAAAGAACTAGAAAAGGCAGAGAAATTCTAGTGGGAGAAGTTCCCCTGAAGGTAACAAAAAGGATATTTGGGATTTGATCTATCAGGATGTGTATGGGATGCATGTGGATACAACTGTGGAGAACTCTGCAGAATCTGTGGGTAGGGTAGGGAGAAAGACGAATATTTGAAAAAGTATCCATTGAGTGTAGTTGGACAATAGTATAAGCAATGATTGAATTGCAGATTTTATGTTGTACCACTGAGATCGTTGAGGAGATACTTTTTGCGTTTGGATGGGATATCAAGTTCATTTCACAGATGTTAGGCTGTATTGTCAAGCAGTGGTCATGGATACTATTTGGTGCAATTTGAGGAGCAGTGAGATGAATCAATGAAACAAACCAGTTGGACAGAAAACAGGAACAGCCAAGAACAGCAGCTCATTGTTTAAGGGATCCAGGAGCCGAACTGCCAGAGGAAGTGTTTCCTTTTTTTTAGGGACTACTGGGAGGTTTGTAGAAAAGTTTGGAAGAATTTTGCTTTATATTGGAGATGTAAGAGCTGGGCCACTAAAGTAATCTTTGACAACAAAAAGAGGTGTGGTAGGATTAGAAAAGGATGGATGTTGTCAAAAAGTAATTTTATGCAGTGGATGTGTGACATGAATGTAAAGGGTGATATCATGGAAAAGTTGGAGGGAAATGAGATTGGATACTTTTCATGAGTTCAGAGAGATTTCTTGGCTAAACAGGATAGAGGATATCATAAAACAGACCGGACAATTTTGACAATATGGACTTGGGAAGCAGTTATATGAATAAAGGCAATGAGGATGCAACTGAAAGAAGAGGCACAGGGGGGTAGGATGGAAAGTTTGTATGAGTATCACCAATGGGGGTCTGATGTCAAAAATCTACACAGTTGACACAGTGTGTAATACCAGCAGTCATTCTCAAAGAAATGAGTGGTCGGAAGATGTAGATGGTAGTTTTCAGGGAAGGATTTGCAAACTACGAATGAGCACATGAATGAACATGATAAGAGTATATTTCAAATTACTAGCAATGAGGGAAATGCAAGTTGATGTGACTCTGAGGTTTCCTTCAATGCCATGCACTCTGGAAAAGATGCCAAAGGATGGGAAAATTCAATGTTGGAGACCCTGTGGGAACAAGGGCACACCAACGCATTGCAGTGGCTGTGATATTGTTTGGCCATTCTGGATATCAGTTTGGAGTTGAAGAAAAGGAATACCAAGGCTGCCCATTTCCTTTGACCCAGTAATCACTTTGCTGGGCACATACTCCAGGGCTGTCAGAGACAGAGATAGGGGTCCAAAAGATAACCAAAATATTTACAACAACATTTTTTCATGGTAGCAAAGAACTAGAAGGAAAATGAGGGCCAATTAAGTGAATACATGGTAAAAAAGACCAAATTAAAGTATATGAATGTAATGGCATATTATTGTGAGGTAAGAAGTTATGAACATGAAGAACAAAGAGAATCATGGGAAGCTTTGTGTAGCTTGATATAGAACAAAATAGACAGAACCAAGAGAATGGACATGATGGCTACGACAATACAAATGCAAAGATAACTCACAGAAGTAGAACTCTGAGTAAGTGAAAAGTGACCAAAGGTTCCAAAGGACAGATAATAAATCAGACTTCCCCCTCATGATAGAGAGGTGTAGGACCACCAGGATGGAATATTGCAACTACTGTCAGAATCAGTTACTGTGACCGTGATATTTTTTCTTAATTGTTCTTCTTTGTCATGAGGTAGGGCAGCTTGGTGATGCACTGGAGACTCAACTACCCAAGTTCAAATACGGACTTAGCAGTGTGACCCGAGGCAAGCCAGTTAACCCCGTTTGCCTCAGTTTCTTTATCTGCAAAATGGGATGGAGAAGGAAGTCGCAAAGCACTCGAGTATCTTTGCCAAGAAAATCCCAAATGAGGGCACAGAATTAAACACAACTGAAAAACAACTTAAGAATAAAACAACAAAAAAAGGTTAAATCTGAGGGAGGAGGAATTGAAGTGACTGATGTAAGAAAAAAGGTAACAATAAGACTTTTTTTAAGAAACAAGGGTAGATAACTGAGGATATATACATTCCTATAAAGATAGTTCCAAGAACACAAACACCCAGGATTAGCTGAAGCTAAAAATAAATGCTAAGGACAATTAAAAAAAACTGTGTTGACATTAAGCAGAAGAAAGAGGACTAGCATTACTGCTCAGGCATATGGAGTAATGAAAGAGAATGATGGATAGAGGTAATTGATTCATGTTTAGTTTCCTTGTTTTGTCATTTATACTGAGAAGAATGATTTCCAGACTGGGAAGTTCAGAACAAAAATGCTTGACTATGGATTGAAATCCGAGCAGGTGATAAGAGACTACCCAGATACAAGCAATAAGTTTAGATCACCAAGGCCAACCAGGCCCCCCCATATTTTGAAAGAACTGGAGATGTCACAGCTGGGCCATTAAGGTGATCTTAGACAAACTCTAGCAAACAAAAAGAGGTATGGTAGGATTAGAAAAGGATGAATGTCATCAAAAAATAAAAAAGGAGATTCCTGAAAATATAGGATAGTGAATTCGATTTTTCCTTTTTTTCAGACTTCTAAATGATGTTAATGCTTTTAAAAATTTAATTGAAGCCTTTAATTTCTATTTCAATGCTTTCTGGAAATAACCAAATACTCCCCTTTCCTCACCACCCTGACCACACACACACACACACACACACACACACACACACACACACACACACTTTTCCAGGTATAATTCTTCCTTGTAATAAAAAATAAAAAAACATCTAAAAGATTTAAGTGAACTGATGAAAGGTGAAATAAGAACAAGAAAATCAGTACACACATCAACAGCAATGAAACAAGGAAAACCGCAATAATAAATTATACTTATTCCTTTGTAATTTTAATGACCAAGGTTGTTCCTAAAGGAGAGATGGGCAAATGTACCTTTCTGACTTCTTTGCAGAGGTGGGGGACTATGGGTGAGAAACAGCGCTTACACTGTCAGTCTCAGTTGATATGTTAGTTTTACTGAATTTTTTTTCTTTTTCTTTCTTCTTTTTTATTAAAAGGAACTCTCTCCATGGAGAGGAGGGAAGAGGGATATATTTGAAAATGAATGTGATGTAAGAACAAAAGATATTTAAATAATCAAATAGAGATGGGATCACATTAATTCAGGAATTCCCTTCAAGGATACAGATCATAATTAACTCATGCCTACTCATCCTATGAGACAGCCATTACCTCCCAAAATTCTACCACATTGGGGAGGGAAGGGGCTCCACCCAAAGTATTCCTTCCTCACTTTCTCCTGACATCATAAACGTACTACAGCAACACTCTGTGTACTCAATATATAGATATATGTATGTATATGTGTGTATGTCCCAATTATATATGTGAGTATATGTGAGTATATGTGTGTGTGTATACCCCAATCTTGCTCATGACAAGTTCAACTTCTCTTAGCATCATACAATTTCTCAATTATATCCTTTACTTCTGTTCTTCAGGGTTCCTCATTTGTTTTATGTTTGTATTTAATATAAAAATGTTTTTAAAATTATGATTATATATACTGTCATATATGTATATATACATATACATATATGACACACACTTTTTTAAGAAAAAAGAATGATGACATGATTCAATGACTATGTCTGACAATGTAGGCAACATTTTCTCCTAGTAGTACCCCATCTGCCTGCCATAAGGAAAGAGGATTATGTTCTTCTATGTTCTTCAAGACACTGGATTTTTCAGTTATTAAGAATTGGACTTCTTTGTAATGTTATTTTTATTTCAATTATTATAGCCATCATGTATATATTTCTTTTGTTCCTACTTATTTTGCCCAGCATCACTTCATATAAATCTTTCCATTTTTCTCTGAATTCCTTCTGATTTTTATTGTTTGCCATGCTGTTAATAAATTAAAACTAGGAGATTGAGGTGGTTGATATTAGATGTGTATATGCATATATACCTATATGCAGAGAGAGACAGAGAGAGGCAAAAGATTATGAAAAAATAAGCTTCTCCAGTTTATTTAGTAAATAATATTTCATGAGCTCAGGTGAAGACTGAGAGCTAACTAATTAATGAGAAATATGTTCTGATTTTAGAAATTTTAAGAGAATATTCAGCAATTTATGAAAAAAAGTATTAGAACATACTCCTTGATTGCCTTAGGACCCAGGAGAATAACTAAGGTAATTGCCAATTAACAGGCTGAAAGATGGGGATTTCTGTGATTGACTACTTGTATAGTTGGCCATATCAACCATCTAATCTCAACCTAATACACATAGAGGAATAGACACTAAGAATCTGTTCCACATAAATACTTAAATACACACATAAAAACTCAAACAAATACACATATGCATGGATACAGACACAATTTGCCCTTACTTCTCTGCTTTTATGTCACTTCTCCCTTTCGATATTAATAATGTCCTCACAAGAAAAAAATAAGCTACAAATAATTTGAGAGTATTGGCAGAAAAACCAAGACATTTCCACAATTTACTTTTATATCAAATGAAGATCAAACCTCTGAGACACTTTCAGCAAGTACTGTGAGCAAGCTCACATGACCAATATAGCCACAATTGAAAGAAAGAAACCCCTCCCTTTAGTGATTCCTTCATATTTATTCCCTATGGCTCAGTTTTACTCCTTCTTTATATATAAACCATTCTGGATGAATATATTATGAAGCTCCTCAAAATAGCAGTTGTTGACAATATCAATGTCTTATATAAAGACTAGTTAAGCATAAAAAATTTAAAGAGGTACAGAGATGCAATTTTGGTTTATTTTCCTCAAGAAGATTTTGTTTCTAATGCATCCTAACAGATGGGTTGCCATGGAGACATATACTCACTTAAGACATTCACCAGTGTCATGGGAGATACTCACTACAACATGAAACAAATTCTACTGAACAAACTGAGATAGCTTGGAAAAGTGTTTGGTTTTTTTTTTTTTTTGTGGGACAGGGGAGGGACTTAGGTGGAGTGCTTCTGTGATCCTGTGTGATAGCTCATGTTTAATAGACTTTCTCTGATCTAGACATGCCTTTCCCAACCCCCTACCACAAACCCAATTTTTGGAGCTCTCCATGTCTAGAAATTTCCATTCTAGACTTTGCTATAAGGAAAATATGTATTACACATACTGTACTCAACTGATTCACCTAACAAATGCCTGGCATCTCCTGGACCATGATTATCAAAGTCAGGGAATCAATCAGATGGATATCCTAGAGATACTGACAACTCCAAAAACCCACAACCCTAGTCCCTACACCTGACCTATCCTGTTTATAAATGAAGAAACTGACTTGACCAAGATCACACAAATGGCAAAAATGAGATTTGAGCCATGAAACTTCCTCCCACCATGCTAGAAGGAGTAACAAAAGCCTGACATACTTGAGTACTAGGTGTGCAGAGCAGCGTTTCATGAGATTATCAACCCCTCTCCTGTGATGGTCCTAAGATCATTATACAGCTGAGAGCAAAATGGAGCTGTACCCTTATCTCTCTGGTGACTGAAATCCAAACGATATTTCTTACCCAGAATCCCCTCTTCCTTTGCTCTCTCTTTTTCCTCCTTGTGTCTCAAGGTAGATCTTAAGCTTTCCCTTTTGTTGATTAAGAATAGGGACTGGGCCTGTGGTTTTGTTGTCATAGCAGCCTCCTAGGTGAAGAAACTCATTCTGCCAATGGAAATCAGCCCCTGCTCTGCAACTTAGAGCCTTTGGAAAATCCCTGGGGGCACTGAAGTTAAGTGACTTGCTCGGAGTCATGTGATCAGTATGTGTTAGAAGCAGGACTTGAGCCTAGATCTTCTTGATCCTTAAGCCAGCTTTCTCTCAGATTCACTGATGAGGAACTAGGTGACACAGTGGATAGAGCAATGGACCTGGAGTCAAGAAGACTTGACTTCAAATCCAGCCTCAGACACTTAATACCTGTGTGACCCCTGTTGAGTTGATTAACCTCTGTCTGCCTTGGTTTCATTATGTGTTGATGCTGTTCAACCATTTCAGTCACGTCCAATTCTTCATGACCTCATTTAAGGTTTTCTTGGCAATGATACTGGAGTGTTTGCCATTTCCTTCTCCAGGTCATTTTACAGATGAGGAAACTGAGGCAAACAGGCTTGCCCAGGGTCACAGAGCTAGTAAGTGACAGAAGCCAGATTTGAACTCAGGAAAATGAGTCTTCCTGACTTCAAGCCTCACACTCTATCCACTGCACACCTAGCTGCCCTTCACCATCCATAAAGTGGGGGTAATAATAGCATCTACCTCAAAGGATTGTTGTGAGGATCAAATGAGATAATATTTGCAGAATGATTTGCAAAACTTAAAGTTCTATAGAAATGATATCTCATGTGTTAGGTAAAACATTCATGATACAAGTCTATTGTTTTAACATTTCGCCTACTTCTTCTGTGAAGGCCCCTAAGTCCCTAAACCATCTGGAAAAGAGTAGGATACAAATATTTATTATGTTTGCATAATAATAAACTACTATTATAAACAAGACACTGTCCTGGGACCAGAGCACACAAAGGGGAAAAAAAAGAAAGAAAGAAAATAGACTTTGCTCTCAAGGAATTTACATCTGACTGAAGGGGAAACAACATTTACCCAGAGAAGTTAAAAACATGGTAATTTGAGGAGCAAGAATGTGTTAACAATTAGGGGACCAAATGAAGTATTGCTAATTATTAGTGAGTTTCTCTAAATTTTCCCATTCATATGTAATAGCATATTAATTGCTTTGAGACTTAGAACTTCATAAAGCTTCTTGAGTAAAATCAACAACAACACAAAAAGCAAACTGATCTATTCATGTACATAGAAAAAAGAGTAAATGAAAAATTAATACTACACAGCCATGCAACTGGATGTGCAACTTGTCAAATTAGTCCAAATACAACTTGGAGAGGCCCTGCAAATGGACATCAAGCTGGATCCTGTATTACCTGAAGGTGATAAGGATGAATCACATTTGACAAATTATGCAGGCGTTTAAATGATTTCAATATTTCATGGCTACAATCATGGAAATTCTTGATCTTGGAAGAATATATTCAGTTTGACTCAAGATGCATTCAGTTAGCACCTCTGATAGGCAAACCTGTAACAGTCCTTCCAGATTCAAATTACAAATAAACCCAAAAGCCAATGCAAAAATGCAAAATGCTTATAACAGACATCTAGGAAGTCATCAACCATCACTGAATTCATAGAGCAGAATAAAAAAAAATTATTGAGCACCTGTATGAAAAGGAGGCAAACCAGTCATTTGGCAAGGACAAAGCATTATAGATGGACAGCCCAAATGGACTTAAGAACAAGAGTGTGTTAGGTATATAGTCTCTGCAGGAGCTTTAGAAAGAACATTGACAAGAATTGAATAAGATGAGAAGTAGAGGGGGTTGAGTCTGCATTAGTTGAGAAAGTATTAAGTCTAGTGATGTTATAGATACCCCAAAGAACCAAAGTATTATCAGGCAGAATAGGAGTGTATATTGAAATAATTAGTTAAAGTAGTGTAAAAGCCACAGAAGAATGAATAATATATACAGACAGCACCACCCTATCTTCACAACAGCAGTTATTTCTAAGAGTCTGATAGAAAATTATTGACATCAAAATACAAAAATTAAATAGACAAATCCATTGAACTCTTAAAGTAGGGAATAAGCAGGAACATTAAACTGTTATTATTTGAATTCAGGAAGAATTGAGTTCAAGTTCTGTATCAGACAATTAGCTGTGTGACCATGGGCAAGTCACTTGTCCTCTCAATGTACCCAGGCAACTCTCTAAGATACAGATGTGGTGCCATGTTAGCCAAGAGATTTTCCTCCCAAGGAATTCCCCATATTGATGAAATCATATGTTTTATTTTCTCTTTTTTTCAGAGGTCTAGCAAGATAGGGGTGTAGAAGGAAGGGAAACTGATTTCTATCAATTTTTTTAAAAAACATTTTAATAAAGTGAGGGGTAGGCCAGGGCTACAAGTGTGTAATGCTGCATGTATTTTCAGATGAGGTCACCATTGTCAGTTTTAATTATTTTACTTTGTGACAAAAGAGTTTTCATGTGATAAGGTAATCTGTAAATATTTGCACATCAATTTGACTTTTTTTTTAAATCACAGGAAAATATGTTTAGGATTTTTCTGCCTTTTTTAGTTTCCTTGGGGTGTCGGCCTAATAGTGCAATAGCTGTATCAAAGGGCATTCACAGTTTAATAACTTTTGGATCATACTTGCAAATTACTTTTTTTGTCATGTTTTATTAACCTAATTTGTTTTTATATTGCATTCTTGATTAGCATCACTCTGTCATGAGAGTTCTTTTGTAACAAAGTTTACAAAATTAAGCAAAATTGATAATACAATGACTTTATATGAGGTTACTACAACATTCAACATCTATAGCACCCCAACCTCTCTATTTTAAGTGTTTTTATTAGTAAAAATCTATTTCCTCTCTCCCACTCTCCACCCCAATGTAAAAAAGGGGAAAAAGCATTATAATAAATATGCATAGTTAAGCAAAACAAATTTCTTCATTACAGGTATATAAATATGTATGTACAAATATATATACATATTTGTTATTGGTCCTCTGGAATCATTGAGGTTCATAATATTTTATCATAGAACTTATAGTTTTCAAAGTTGTTTGTCTTTACAGCATTAAGTTGTATAAATTGTTCCTTTTGTTCATTTCATATATGTTTATAAAGTCTTCGGAATTATTCATTTTATAATATTTATGTTACAATTTAAATTGTTCTTCTGGATCTTATTTCCTACTATAGTCCACATAAATTGTATTCTATTACATTTATATGCCATAACTTATTCATCCATTCCTCAGCTGATAGGCATCCTTTTAGTTTCTAGTTTGTTTGTTTGTTTTGTATTTTTGCTACCAAAAATGAGCTACTACAAATAATTTTGTAAATACAGAACCTTTTCCTATTTCATTTATCTTTTGGGTACAAAGTTAGCCCTTGCATAACTAGATTATGTACTATTCGGAAATACTTTACATATAACTACACATTGCTTTTCAGAATGGTTGTACAGCTTCCCAGATCCATCAACATTGCATCAATGTGCATCTTTTTCCCACAGCCCCTCCAGTATTTATCCTTTAATTTTTCATCTTTTACCATTCTGATAAGTATGAAGTGGAATCTCAAAATTGCTTTAATTTGCATATTTCTATTTAATAGTGTTTTAGAATATTTTTCATAAGGCTATAGACAGCCTGAATTTCTTCCTTTGAAAATTCTGTTCATATCATTATATGATTTATCAGTTGGAGAATGGTGACTCTTTTTCTTACAAATTTGAAACAACTCCTTATAAATCTTGGAAACGAGCCCTTTGTAGGATTTTTTCCAAGTTTTTTTCCCCTTTAATCTTAGCTTTGCTGGATTTAATTTTTGTGTGCAAAAAACATTATGTAATCAAATCATCCATTTTATCTTCTGTGATCTGCTCTATACTTGTTTGGTCATGAACTTTTCTCCTGTCTATAGACCCGATAAGCAATTTTTTCCTTCATTTTCTAATTTGTCTATGGTGTGACCTTTTACATCTAGGTCACGTGTTCATGTGAAACTTACCTCAGCATAAGGTGCAAGGTGTTGGTCTAAATCTAATTTCTCCCTTATTACTGCCCAATTTTTCCAATTTTTTTTTTGGTCAAACAGTGAGTCCTAATCACAATAGCCGGGATCTTTAGATGTATTGAATACTAAGGTACTAGACACATTTGCTTCTATGTGTTATGTATCTAATCTGTTTCATTTGATTGATGTCACCATTTATCTTCCACTACCAAATTTTGAAATTTATTGCTGCAGCATAGTTTGAGATCTGGCACTCTGAGGCTCCCTTTTCCCTACTGCTTTTCATTATTTCCTTGAGACTTTTTTTAACCTTTTTTGCTTCCATATGTATTTTGTTATTTTTTCAGTGCTATAAAGTAATCCTCTGGTTATTTTATTGATATGGCACTGAATAAGCAAATTAATTTAGGTAGCATTATAATATTTATTATACTGACTCATTCTTCCCATGATCAATTAATATCTTTACAAATATTTAGCTTTGTCTTTAATTTTTGTTAGCACTGATTTGTAGTTATATTTATATTGTTTTTGTTTGTATCTTGCTGGGTAAACTCCCAAACATTTTAAATATTCTATAGTTATATTAAATGGAATTTCTCCTTCTATATCTTTCTTCTTAGCCTAATTTCTATAGCATTGAAATATAGATAATTTTGTGAATTTACTTTATCTCCTGCGAGTTTGCTGAAGTTGTTCATTTCTCCCATTGCTTATTGATTCTGTAGGATTGTTTAAGTAAAGATGGCAATATTGCTTCTTCTTTACCTCTGTTTATTGCTTCATTTTGCTTTTGTTTAATTCTATTACCAAGATTTCTAATATTATGTCAAATAGAAGTGATGACAATGAACATCCTTGTTTCCACTGTGGCTTTATTTAAAAGAATTCTACTTTGTCTCCATTATATATAAAAACAACTCAATTTTAGATATACAATAATTATCATTTTAAAGAAAGATGTTTTTATTCCCATGATTTCTGATGTTTTAAATAGAAATGGGTGCTATATTTTGTTAAAAGTTTATCTTGGTCTAATGTCATAACTTTTGTTGATTTTGCTATTAATATGATTAAGTTTATAGTTTTTCTACTATTAAATCAACCATGTATTTCTGGCACAAATTAATCCTGTTCTTATTATATAATCTTTGTGATTCATTTTTTGTTATATTTTATTTAAATTTTTCATTAGTATCCTTTAGGGATATAGTGGTCTGTAGTTTTCTTTTTCTCTTTTGACTCTATCGGTTTATGTATCAAGACTATATCTACATCATTGAAAGAATTTGGTAGGATCTTTTATTTTGCTATTTTTGGATGTAATACTGGGATTAATTATTTTGGATGTAATACTGGGATTAATTATTTTAAGGATAAATGAGAGGGAGCAAGAGGGACAGGCAAGGAGCAGGTATAGAACATGGTAACAAGGGCAGCAGCCCACATTTCCTGTGAAGCTATGAGCCTAAGCTTACTCAGGTATTTGATTAGGCAGAAACAAGGGTTCAGTCTCTTGAAGGTTATGCTGCCCAGGAGCTGGTGCTCATTTGGGGAGGTAGGAGACTACTGTGAAGAATGAAAAAACCTTGAGGCAGAAAGAGCAGTAGCAATTACCAAGTTTCCAACATTCCACTCCAGTTATAGAAAGTCAAGCCTTTCCCCACTGGAGTCACAATGCTTTGGAGGGGTTTGAGACCCAAACCACAGAGAGGGATAGAAGAATCAGACTTTAAACTGGGAATATAGACTAAGATTTCTGTTATTTTGCTTTTCATTTCTGCCTTAAATAAATATTCTATGTTTCTAAACTTAATGATATCCTTGGTTTCTTAGCAAACATGAAATTGAATACTTCAGACACAAGCTAAATACAAAAATTCCAGGACTTGTCTGAGTGGCAGCAAAATGAGCCATAGAGGTTATTAGTTACTGAGAATTCCCAGAGTACAAGCCCAATCTGTTCCATTAGGGGAGAAATTCTGAAAAATCAAGTTACATGTATATGTATTTTATGTAATGAAATCAATATTTCAAACATTAAGTAATCATTTCACATTACTACAATTTAGGAATATGTACCTTAAAAACATTACAGTAGCCAAATTAAATGTATTTTTAATAAAAGATAAGTTATAAAGTCGTATGTTCTCTGGGTATTACATAAATATTTTTTGGCTGACATACTGCTAGTCCAAGGTCTAATTGACCTCACACATGCTAAGGAAATCCCTTCTCTTTAGTCTAAAGCTAGTCCAACTCCTGTTAAATATGAACAAGATGTACAGTTCATCTCCTTCATGGTAACCTATTCAATTGCATAAAAGTGTGTTATATAAGAGTAATAATAACAATAATATGTTCATTTTTCATAGTAATTTATAGTTTTTATTAAATTTTCCTTTCCATTATGCCATTTGAGTTTCATAACAACCCTGTAAGGTAAAAAGTCAGATATCATTATCCCCATTTGATAGGTGAGAAGCATGAGGCCCAGAGAGCTTACATGATTGGCCTCTTACCACATGGCTTAGTAAGAGATAGATACAGGGCTAGTAAAAGCTTTTCTAGTAGAGTGCTTACTCCACTCTGAAGTAAAAAAGGCAAATATAGGGTATAGTCTATACCTTTGGGTCTACGTCCGTTTCTATAGAACCAGACAGAATAATTAGATTTCTCTAAACAATATAGCTCATAGAATTTGGAGCTAGCAGGGACATGAGATCATCTAACTCAAGGTTTCTTACCCTATGTGTCAATGGATAAATTTCAGGAGGTCCTTGAATTTGTAGCCTTTAGTATCTTAAAAACTATATTTCAACATTGATTTCCTTTGTAACCATATATGTTTCACTTTATTCATTTAACATTTGTTTTCTGAGAAGGAGTTCATAGTTTCACCAGATTGCCAAAGGGAGACATGAAAAAAAGAAGATTAAGAAACCCTGAGGGTCTATCTTTTCCTCATATACACACATTTAATAGATGAAGGACACTGAAGCCTAGAGAGAGGAAATTCTTTTTCTGAGGTCACACCAGTTGTAAAATCATGATTTGAACTTAAATGTCATCTAACTCTAACTCCACTGCCCACAATCCAAAAGTAAGAATCAGGGAAAGGGGGTAATGTGCAAACATCAACATGTAGGACCAGAGAAGAGAAGAGCTTTGTAGCTAGCAAAGGTCAATGCTCAAATTATAAGGCTGTCAAAAGAGGAGCACAACCCTTGGGGGATGTAGCTGTTTTCTGGGGCTAATAACAATGGCCCATAATTAAAACTTAACAGCCCTCCACCAGGAAATTAGAGCTCACTCCAAGACTCTCCCCTAGGTTTCCTTAATATACTATTTTCTTCTTAGAAGTAGAGTACAGTAATACCTCACTTAACTTTGGATCACATCCTGAAAACCTCAGTTATATAGAATATAACCCCAAACCTATGGGTCCAAAACACAAAGACATTAAAGATAAGTTTTATATGCATATAAATATGTAGATAGACAGATTATAGACAAAAGCACATGAGCAACCAAAATATATATAACTTCCATGCACTAAATATAAAGCTTTCAACTCAAGCCCATTTTTCTTATTTTAGACAAAATTTTAACGAATTTCATTCTCTGTTTTCCAATTAACAGGAGATTAACAAAAAAAGATGAAGGGGGTGGGAAGCAGGGAGGGAAGAGAAGTGAAGTTTTAGATGATTATCTTATTACTTCTCCTTGACCTTATTATTCAGAATCATTGTCTGCTAAGGCAAAAAATAAAATGTTTGCACTCTGCTACTTCTCCCAGGGGCATCTAAGTGGAGCAGTAAATAGAGTCAGACCTGGAGTCAGGAAGACCTGAGTTCAAATCTGGGCTCAGACCTTTACTAGCTATGTGACCCTGGTCAAGTCATCATTTGCCTCAGTTCTTCATCTGTTTAATCAGCCGAAGAAGGAAATGGCAAACCACTCCAGTATCTTTGCCAAGAAAATCCCAAATGGGATCATGACGAGTTGGACACCAAAGCACAAACAATTATCCACTTATGCAATTGTCTCTCCAGTAACTTTATTCCCAATGTATTTTTTCCTAAAGTCCTCCTTCCTTTCCCCCCTTTCTCATGCTCTTCAAGTGCTGCAAGTTAGACCAAAAGTATAATATAATGGATATTATGCTGGACTTGGAGTCAGAAATGCCACGTTTCAAATCCCACCTCTGACAGTGTAGCCAGAATGGCCTTTGTTTTCTTTGAATGACTCAGCTTACCTCATTGAGCCTCTGGACACTGTGGCTTGCTCTTCCGGGGCAGGAGGCCCGGAGAGCATGCCGGGAAGCAGACAACTTCCTGTGTGATGAGTCATGGGGCTGGCTGAGGGGAGGTGTTAACCTCTACCCTAGGGGGAGGGGCCAACTCAGGAACCAATCGGCCCTGGTCATTCGGGCGGAGCTTGATGATGTCAAAAACCCTATAAGAGGGGAGAGGACAGCTTGAAGATTCTTCTTTTCCTTTTCCGGTTGGAGCCAGCGACAGTTACATCGTCAGTTACAGCGACCGTTACATCGTCAGTTTCAGTTGCAGCTTCAGTTACAGACACAGACACAGCTGAGGCAGGAGCTGCCAGTAGCAGAGCTGATCTACGGGAGGAAGCTGAACAAAGACTTCAGGCCAGTGGGTAATCTTATTACCATCGAGGGGGAAGCATGATTTTGCTTTACGCAATCATGCTTCTCTGTAGCCTCCTGGTTACTCTTGCAAGGCGTACTTATTGGGCCTGGAAGATTTTGATCAACATATCAAAATGGGGCTTCTGGTTCATGGGTTGGTTACTGTGGAGCCTAAATAAATGTTTTGATTCTTCTGCCTTCTACTTTGAGAGTTTCTTATATCCGGCGGTTCCGAACCTTTCAGACATGTTTATGATCCTCTTTGAGATTATAAACTCTGCCCTCCTGATACATTTGGCATCACGAACAGGATCGCTAGGTATAAGATCTCTATTTAGAAGCAGAACAATTTCAGAGGAAGAGATGAATATCCCAGGATGGGAGGATCCATTTTATTCCTCCCTAGCAAAAGAATTGGCTAAAAAAGCTGGACCCTGTGAAAACTGGGAACCAAGGCTACGGAGAGGAGATCCTAGGGATTTGGAAAAGTGTTTACGAGAAGTTGGGATTCAGTCAGGGGCATCACTATCTAGGCAAAGCTGGATAGTGTTATCAGCCTACCGGCTAGTATACGAAAGATTGAGATTAAGTGAAAGACATGGGGGCACTCCTACCCCACAGGAAGAAGAGGAATCTCAGATAGCAGGAGACCAAACTGACTCAAATGAGAACTTTTCTATTAATGTGGCTAAGAGCAACAGGAGACCAAAAAAGCCCAGAGTGCATTTCAACCCAGCCCAGAAAGAGCCTGACTGCCTGCTTCGTCCTAGCCATGGTGGCAGAGGAAGTGAGTGGGGAGAAAATGAGACAATGTTAGGGGCTGAGGCACAAAACACTACTGGGGTTCAGGATGTGCCTCACACAGAGAATAGGAGATGGTTAAATGATCAGACAAGGGCTCGACCCATACAAAGGAGGAAGACAGAAACCCGAGGTGAAGATTCAGTTACAAGGGAAATTCAGGAAGATTTCTCACCGCAAGAGGTCACAGATATTTTGAGTAGATTCAGCCAAAGAATAGGAGAACCATTGATATCTTGGATGGTAAGACTCAGTGATCAAGGGGCCAGTGGAATATCAGTAGATGGGACAGACTGCATGAGATTCATAGGTATCAGCCATGATCCTCTAGTTCAACAAGCTTTTAGGGAACATCATCAGCAAGGAGATGGTGATAGCAGGACTACTCTGTTGGCATTAGCCGCTGTGGGATGCAATAAGAGATATGCTACTGATTCTATGTGGCCCACTGAGCACAGACCCTGGTATTCACTTAGAGATTGTATCATGAGACTAAAGGAGGAGGTAATGAAGACTGCCATTATGACAGGAACTGCAGACAAATATTACAATGATTCAATGGAACTGCCTCATAGGAATTTAATAATTAAGACAGCTCCCCCTGCTTATAAACAACTAATTTTGAATTTATTACTTGGAGAAGTAGGGAGCCGTCTTACAACAGTGATAAATAAGATTTTACAGTTACATGACTTAGGTGACTGGGGAGGGGATAGATCTCCTCGAGAGAGAAGGGTGAATAACCAGCAAACTTGGCGCCAAAGAAGAGTAACAAGGAAAGAAATGTTTACTGCTTTATTGAGAGCAGGAGTAGGTTTTGAAATGATAGATGGAATTCCAACCAATGAATTATACAGAATGTATAGAGGACTTGATAACACGAGAAATAGGGAAATAAGAACTGCTCCTGCAAGCCTATAAGCCACTCAGAGGAAAGGTAACTTTGTGTGATTAACGGATGAAAACTTTTGAAAAGAAACATTTCCCACCTGAGTTTGGCTCTGATGTTGAATCTTTGCATAACTGAAATCTCAACCAAACTTGAGATGATTTTATTTGAAGAATTATAGTCCATACTTGTCTATTCTTTTTGTCCTTTGTTTTGGCTAACCTTGTTGCTAGTTTTGTTTCCTTCAGGCTTAAGCACCCTGCACTTTCCGGTGACTGCCTAAGCATGTAGCATTCTTGGAATTCCTGCCAGCTCGTTAAAGAAATGACCTCTGGAATGGGACTTTTTGGGGGCAGGGCCATCTCTACATCCAATTTCAGCATGAAGAAGCTATGGAAAATGAGACCTTCACCCCTCACCCCAAGATTTTGAGCCCCAATCGTTCAAGGGGGGTGGAAATGATGATAGTGTTCTGTTTACTTATTTTGTGTTATCCTTGCTGTGTTGTTTTATTGTTATGATATTATTGATCCTATGTAATGGATACAAGGATTTAGGGGTGGACATTTGAATTATTAATAATTATTTTGGGGATGATTGATTGAAGAGATTATTTTGCTGGGATCTAGGGGTGGATCGCATTTGAATCGTTAACCAATGTTTGGGAATGTCACTGAATGATATGTTTTGCTTTATAATGAATGATATGTTTTAGTTTCCTTTGTAATTGGATCACAATGTATGTTCTAGGATACATGGCTGATTAGATTATGTATCCTATAACAAGGGGTGGAGTGTAGCCAGAATGGCCTTTGTTTTCTTTGAATGACTCAGCTTACCTCATTGAGCCTCTGGACACTGTGGCTTGCTCTTCCGGGGCAGGAGGCCCGGAGAGCATGCCGGGAAGCAGACAACTTCCTGTGTGATGAGTCATGGGGCTGGCTGAGGGGAGGTGTTAACCTCTACCCTAGGGGGAGGGGCCAACTCAGGAACCAATCGGCCCTGGTCATTCGGGCGGAGCTTGATGATGTCAAAAACCCTATAAGAGGGGAGAGGACAGCTTGAAGATTCTTCTTTTCCTTTTCCGGTTGGAGCCAGCGACAGTTACATCGTCAGTTACAGCGACCGTTACATCGTCAGTTTCAGTTGCAGCTTCAGTTACAGACACAGACACAGCTGAGGCAGGAGCTGCCAGTAACAGAGCTGATCTACGGGAGGAAGCTGAACAAAGACTTCAGGCCAGTGGGTAATCTTATTACCATCGAGGGGGAAGCATGATTTTGCTTTACGCAATCATGCTTCTCTGTAGCCTCCTGGTTACTCTTGCAAGGCGTACTTATTGGGCCTGGAAGATTTTGATCAACATATCAAAATGGGGCTTCTGGTTCATGGGTTGGTTACTGTGGAGCCTAAATAAATGTTTTGATTCTTCTGCCTTCTACTTTGAGAGTTTCTTATATCCGGCGGTTCCGAACCTTTCAGACATGTTTATGATCCTCTTTGAGATTATAAACTCTGCCCTCCTGATACAGACATCAGCTGCGTAATCTTGGGCAAGTCACTAAACCTCTGTGAGTCTCAGTTTTCTCATCAGTAAAATAAGAAGGATGGGCTAGATGACCTCTACAATCTTTTTCAGCTCTAAAATAATTTTAGCTCAGGGGTTATTTTATTTTTTTGTAGTACAGTGCCTGGTACATAGTAGGAACTTATTCTCCTTGAATGATTGATCCTATAATCTTAATGTCTTACCTTGTGTAATTTTTACTTGTAAATTATTCCAAATAAAGGATTATTGTTTTTAATGTTATTAGCTAGTCTGTCTCTTCTATGACAAAACTTCCCAAAAACCACTGCAACATTCTGGGACAGTAAGTACCTTACTTACTCCCTTTAAAAATTGTTCAATCAAAACCTATACTTACTATATATATAAACTTTTCTATACTATACTTATTAAACATTTACACTGTATCTGGGACTATGATTTTTCCACTTAAAATGTTCTAGCACTTTTATGGCCTTCATAAGATGATTTTATGGAGGAAATGAGGACTAAAATATGAGTAAATGTTCATCATATTTTGAGTTAAAAGAAACTTTAGCATATCACCAAACTTCTCATTTTACAGATAAGAAAACAGGCCCAGAGAAAGTAAGTTACTTGCCCAAGGTCATACAAGTAGAAAGGGAAGTGGTGCAACCTGAATACGGGATATATATTCTTCATTCCTGGAGAAAACACTTAATGTAAAAAGCCAGCCTTACTCTTTTATCATGCCTCATTTCAGATGACATATATATTCTTCAATGCATTCAAAAGCAAAGTTTTAAAGTTTATGGTCTATTCTGTGTTTTATTATTTGGAAATTTCCCAAAATCTTTCTCATCTGTATCCATTTTAGTTCTCTCTGACCCAATCCTGTGAATTGGATATCAATTTGTGGAGGGGAAATGTAAATTATGCCTTATTGGGCTGCTGAGACAGCATGAACAGGGACACAACCTCAATTTGAAAACTGCTTCAGGTGGACCCTTTTCATACAAAATTGCTTCAGTCAATGGGGACTGTTACTTTGCAGTCATATGATGCAGCTTCTCTCTGAATCAACTTACCAAAAAGATAATAAAGCAATCTAACCTTTTTTTCTTCTGTTTTGACTTTGAGATACACCCTGTGGAGAACTGATTTGTGTCATTTTGTTGACATAAAGCCAAGATAACTGATCAGTAACACAAATGTAAATTCTAGTTCCCCAAAGTAAAATTTTATTGTTGGCTTCCCTCTTTTCCGTCATCCCCAAACAAGCTTGCTGTGCACTCTAAGAATATACTTCAAATCTTTCCTCAGAATCTATGACCCAATGAAGCTGCCAGGGCAACAAAACCCTAACTAGGACAAGTAGAATAGGGCTTTGACTCGGGTCACCAAAATTCAGAAGGGAGCCAACAGCACCATCAATTGTCTCACAACATAGAAACAACTGAGTATTAACAGCTAGTTAGCAAAAAGTAATTAGATAAACCAGGATGTCACCTGGTAGTTGTTTCCTCTGCCAAGTGGTATTCCAGTTATCTGGAATCTCTTTAGCTGACCCCCATCCACCCACAATTGAATTGCAACACATTTTTGGCACTTCCTTTGGGCACCAAATTTGCTGTCTATGACCCCGAAGAGCAATGGTTATTCATTATTCATTCATTCAATATTCATCAATCCAACCTTGGAGCTTCTATTGTCCTCCCTCCTTCCTAGGAGTTGATTTGTCTACACAGGATATGTCTACACATCCATCTACACAGGAGCATATCTATGCAGAGAGAGATAGACACAGATAGCCAGCTCCTATCAGCTGATAAGTCAATTATTACATTTTCAATATGAACATTTATACTTCAGAAATCATACAATTCTACAAATCAAGGCTTGAGTTATTGTTTTGCTGATTTTGTTGATTGTCTAGGCATAGGAAAGTGATGGAGAAAATATTAATAACATAGATTAAATTTAAAAGTGTGTCATATGTTTTCAGAAAACCAGTTGTTAAATATTTACCACCACATCCCTGGAGAGAGAGACAGAGAAACAGAGAGACAGAGACAGACAGAGGCAGAGAGACAGACAGAGACAAAGTCAGAGAGAGACAGAAACAGAGAGAGAGAGAGACAGACAGACACAGACAGACAGACAGACAGAGACAGAGACAGAAAGACAGAGAGAGAGATGGAGAGAGGCAAGGAATTAACTTCTCTGTGTGAGAGTTGTTTTCCTCAAATTGAGGGCAGAGACTGTTTTGCTTTTGTCTTTGTATACCTATGACCTAGCACAATGCCTGTCACATAGGAGGCAATTCTCATTGAATTCATGAAAATCTATTAAATACAATGTACTATTAGGGGAGATACAAAGATAAAGTATAGATGGTCCTTATCCCCAAAATGTTATAATCCAGTAAGGAGAATTATACTTGTACACAAATACTTTAATATGTTGAAGGATCTATTATCTCATCAGCATGGGTAAATACCCTCTCTAATGGTACAGATCATACAACCCTCTCCTTCTGTACAACTTTCTAAAAATCATCCAGAGAGCTCTACTCCATCTGCTGATGCTTTTCCTCTAGAACTTCTGCTCTTGCATGGATACCAAAAGAGTGTATGAACTGTCCACGAATTCTCTCTTGTTCTGACAACATTTGCAGCCCACCTCCTTTTCCTGGCATGTATTTCTCTAACAATATCTTTTACTCCTCTTCTCCTGAGCAGTTCTCCATCAGTAAGATCAGCCTAATCCTGCCCACCATGCATTTCTGCCCTTTGGGTCACCTACAACTTTAAGTATTTGGAGACTATAGTAGTCTATATGTCACAACCAAAAATCCACACATTAAAAATTCCAATGATAGAACAATGGCTTGAGGGACTGGAGGCCTCATTGAGGACAAAGAACAGGTTCATGGGAGTCAAAGAATAAGAGGCAGAAGGACAAGAGACTGGGATGCAATTTCGTCATTTTGAGTGATATCTAGTAATGGCAAAAAGTCTGAGGTATGGCCATGTAATAATTAAATGACAGTAATCTGTCCAACTGGCCATTTTCTGTCACAGGAATAAAATCAGATGATTGAATGTTTACCTTTAAATCAGCTGTTATCCCGTTCTCCAACCATAAAATAGATGAAGAATAGATGGAATTTGAGGTCCTTTCCAGCTCTGAACCTATGATCCTGTGATCCTAAGTGATTGTCATCCATCATTACTAGTCATGCTTACTTGCCATTTGATTTGATATCACTTTCAATTTGTTAATTTTCCAATCAATTAAGTTAAATCAAATCTCAAAGCCTAATGTAAGAAGCAATTTTCTTTATAAACTTCTACACTTTTTGTGTCAACACGAATTCCTTTTTGGTAGGATTCCTTTGGAGTATCTTGAGGTATGGCATGGTACATCATAGTACCATTTACCATAGTAAAAGTAACCAACCATCATCACTACTTATATTGGGATGGATTTTATTAAAAATTTCCTATCCATCATGTAAGGCTGCCAGTTGCCACTCTTACCACTCCGCACATGAACACATTCTGCTCCAATGGAAACCTACAGTCAGTTCAGATCTGATACATTTCAGATAAGAAGTATTAGTCATCATAATCTCAGAGTTATCATAATGGCTTATTCTCACATTGGTAGTTAACTGGATGAAAATAATGGAGAGCTATTCATTTTCCTTTCATTCATAACTTAAAACACAACTTAATTGAATTAATAAAAACATGAAGAAAGTGGAAGAATTCTTCACATATTTCATTTAATCCTAGGATCCAAGCACTTACAGAAATCTCATTTAGACTGGAATCCATTTCTCCTCTTTTTAGTCTCCCAGCCTCCACACAGGAAAAGGAGTGAGAGCTACCTGGAAATTCGATGTCTTTTAGTAGATCCCCCTTATCTGAGTTAATTGGGACTGAGATTAAGGGAAATGAACTCATAAAGAATTAGAGAGTGTTTGGGGAGGCTCTGAAGGAAAAGAACAGAAGAGGTATTAGACTGCCCACCAAACTGAAGGTCTACAGAGCTGTTGTACTGACCACATTGTTGTACACCTGTGAAACTTGGACAGTATACCAGTGCTGTGCCAGAAAACTGAATCACTTCTATCTGAATTGTCTTAGGAACATTCTGAAGATCCTCTGGTAAGATAAAGTGGCAGACATGTAGGTCCTTTCTCAAGCTAAACTGCCAAGCATTCAGATTTTACTGCAGAGAGCACAGATCCCATAGGCCGGCCGCTTTGTTCAAATGACAAATATATGAGGAGCCTAAAAGACTATTTTATGGAGAACTCACACAGGGCAAGCACTCACATGGAAGTTAGGAGAAGCAATACAAAGACACCCCCAAGGCTTCTCTGAAGAACTTTGGAATAAACTGCATGACATGGGAGATATTGGCACAAGACCATCCAGCATGGCATGTCCACATCAAAGAAGGTTCTATGCTTTATTAATGAAGCAGAATTACAGTAATTCAAAAGAAATGTGAAATGCCTGAATTTAGAGACATCTCCACTCCAAACATTAATGTGGATTATTTGTTCCTGACCTGTGCTAGAGTCTTTCAAGCTCATATTACTCCAACATCCTGATGTCATTCTGGTCCTCTTCAAGAACAAAGGACAACAAACTCAATGAACCAGTTAAACATTTCCTATATCCCTAGAAAGATAAAAGTTGAGTAGACTATATGGAAATTTGTCACTATACTTCCAAGTAATGAAGAGGAGATATTAAGAAGGCTCAACAGAAGATGGTGGCTGGAAAGCAGGGACTTGCCTAAAGCTCTCCCCGAGGTCCCTCCAAACACCTGTAAAAAATGGCTCTGAACAAATTCCAGAACTGCAGAACCCACAAAATAGCAGAGGGAAGCAGGTCTCCAGCCCAGGACAGCTTGGATGGTTGCTGGGTAATGTCTATCGCATGGAGCTGGGAGCAGAGCCCAGCGTGGGCTGCGCCCAGACCAACCAGACCAGGAGCCGGGTGGAACAGGCCATAGTGCCCTGAATCAGTGAGCTGTGACAGTTACCAGACTTCTAACCCAAAAACGCCAAAGACAACAGAGCAGGTTAGTGGGAAAAAACTGCTGGGACAGAGTGAAAGGAGTTCCCGGCCGGGCACCACCCCAGGAACAGTGGAGATGGTGCAACTCTGAGGCTGCTTCCAGAGCTACAGCTGCAGTTGCTTCCAGCCCCAGGCCCAGCTGGTGGGAGGAATTAAGCAGTGGATCAAAGTGGGAGTGCAGAGCCTGCTTGGATCTGAGTCTCAGTCCAGGTTGGCAGTTCTTGGGGGAGGAGGAGCACTAGTGTGACAGAGCTTGCTGTGTAGAAATAGCTCTGAAAACAACAGCACAGCCCACCAAGCTTGGGACAAAGTATTCTCTACTCTACAACCAGTCATACCCCCGACGAAAAACTCAAGGGTCAAGTAGTTGGATGGAAACATAAATAGGCAGTGAAAACAGACTGAGATTCAGACTCAGACTTTGGAATCTTTCTTTGGTGACAAAGAAGACGAAAACATACAGCCAGAAGAAGTCAACAAAGTCAAAGAGCCTACATCAAAAGCTTCCAAGAAAAACATGAATGGGTCTCAGGCCATGGAAGAGCTCAAAAAGGATTTGGAAAAGCAAGTAAGAGAAATAGAGGAAAAAATGGGAAGAGAAATGAGAGTGATGAGAGAAAACCATGAAAAACAAGTCAATGACTTGCTAAAGGAGACCAAAAAAAATACTGAAGAAAATAACACCTTAAAAAATAGACTAACTCAAATGGCAAAAGAGCTCCAAAAAGCCAATGAGGAGAAGAATGCCTTGAAAGTCAGAATTAGCCAAATGGAAAAGGAGGTCCAAGAGACCACTGAAGAAAATACTACCTTAAAAATTAGATTGGAGCAAGTGGAAGCTAGTGACCTTATGAGAAATCAAGATATTATAAAACTAGCTATAAAAGCTAGTGACTTTATGAGAAATCAAGATATTATAAAACAGAACCAAAGGAATGAAAAACAGAAGACAATGTGAAATATCTCATTGGAAAAACCACTGACCTGGAAAGTAGATCCAGGAGAGATAATTTAAAAATTATTGGACTACCTGAAAGCCATGATCAAAAAAGAGCCTAGATATCATCTTTTGAGAAATTATCAAGGCGAACTGCCCTGATATTCTAGAGCCAGAGGGTAAAATAGAAGTTGAAAGAATCCACAGATCACCTCCTGAAAAATATCCCAAAAAGAAAAATCCTAGGAATATTGTTGCCAAATTCCAGAGCTACCAGATCAAGGAGAAAATACTGCAAGCAGCCAGAAAGAAACAATTTGAGGATTGTGGAAACACAATCAAAACAATACAAGATCAAGCAGCTTCCACATTAAGGGATTGAGGGGTTGGAATGTGATATTCCAGATATCAATGAAGCTAGGATTAAAACCAAGAATCGCCCACCCAGCAAAACTGAATATAATGCTCCAAGGCAAAATATAGACTTTCAATAAAATAGAGGACTTTCAAGCTTTCTCAGTGAAAAGACCAGAGCTGAATAGAAAATCTGACTTTCAAACACAAGAATCAAGAGAAGCATGAAAAGGTAAACAAGAAAGAGAAATCATAAGGGACTTACTAGAGTTGAACTGTTTTGTTTACATTTACATTCCTACATGGAAAGATGATGCGTATAATTCATGAGACCTCAGTATTAGGGTAGCTGAATGGAATATACATACATATATATAGACAGAGGGCACAGAGTGAGCTGAATAGGAAGGGATGACATCTAAAAAAATAAAATCAAATTAAGGGATGAGAGAGTAATATATTGAGAGAGGGAAAGGCAGAGATAGAATAGGGTAAATTATCTCCCTTAAAAGTGGCAAGAAAAAGCAGTTTGTTGGAAGGGAAAAGGGGCCAGGTGAGCGGGAGTGAGTGAATCTTGCTCTCATCAGATTTGACTTGAGGAGGGAATAGCATACACACTCAAATGGGTATCTTACCCCACAGAAAAGAAGGAGGAAGGAGATAAAAAGGGGGGACAATAGAAGGGAGGACAGATAGAGGGAGGAGGTAATCAAAAGCCAACACTTTCAAAAAGGGACAGAGTCAAGGGAGAAAATTGAATAAATGGGGACAGTAGAGGAGGGATCAAAATATAGTTAGTCTTTCACAACATGAGTATTGTGGAAGGGTTTTGCATAATGATACATATGTGGCCTATGTTGAATTGCTTGCCTTCTTAGGGAGGGTAGGTGGAGAGGGAAGAGGGGAGAGAATTTGGAACTCAAAGTTTTAAAAGCAGATGTTCAAAAAAATGTTGTTTTGCATGCAAGTGGGAAATAAGATATACAGGCACTGGGGCATAGAAATCTATCTTGCCCTACAAGAAAGTAAGGGAAAAGGTGATGGGGGGTTGGGGTGACAGAAGGGAGGACTGACTAGGGAATGGGGCAATCAGAATATATGTCATCTTGGAGTGGGGGGAGGGTAGAAATGGGGAGAAAATTTGTAATTCAAAATCTTGTGTAAATCAATGCTGAAAACTAAAAATATTAAATTAAAAAAAAGAAGACTCAACAGATAGTTTCAGAAAATCCAGGGAAGATTTTATGAACTGATGCAGTGAAATGAGCAAAACCAGGAGAACATAGTACACAATAGCAGCAATATTGTAAGGATAAGCATCTGTGAAAGACTTAGCTACTCTGTTCAGGGCAATGATTCAAGGTATTTCCAATCAACCCATGATGAAAAATGCTATCCACCTCCAGAGAGATAACTTATAAATGAGTACAGATTGACGAATATCTTTTAATTTATTTTTCTCATATATGTTTGTGTTTTCCTTTGCAGTGTGGCTAATGTAGAAATACATTTTACGTAACTTAATATTTATAATTGATATCATATTGCTTGTTTTCAGGGATAGGGGAGGGGCACAAGGGAGAATTTGGAGTTCAGGTTTTTAAAAATAAATGTTAAAAACCTTTTAATGTAACTTGGAAATAATTAACAATAAATAAAAAAATTCAAAGGTTCAAAACACTCCTAAAAAGTAAGGAGTTGTCTGAAGATAGGTTTAAGAAAAAGCAGATAAATGCAACAGCTGGAGAATGGGACCATTCTCTAGTCCAGTGGTTCCTAAAAAGAGGCAGTAGGCCAAATAAGTTTGGGACCCTCTGCAGTCTATTACTAATAGTGCAACAGCAATTATTTCATTATGGTGAGCTAAGAAACTTCTTGGGTGAGCACCTATATCACCCTGTGGAGGCAACACTTAAGTTATAGATGAGGAATGCTTCTAAAATACTACAACAGTGGCAAAGGATTTATGGAGACAAATGGAGGAGGTGAGTGAAAAACCTCAGGGGCTAGCATTAGATCTCATGCACTGTCACACATCACAGGACCCTGAAGTCAGTATTTGAAAGAGTAGAGAAGTAATTTGGGGAAGCAGGGACCCTGTAGTGAACCTATTCCTAGTTCGTCAATACCTGTCCAACACAAAGAGCAGAAGTGCTCACATTTTGTGCACAGACTACTCCAGGAGCTCGACATCAAAGGAACACTGCAGCCAGAAGATGAAGTCAGAAGGTCATGGAAAGACTGCTGAAAAGTACATCAGTTTTTAACTATTCTCGTTAGAAAGACAGGGAATCAAAAAATCAAAGGGCAAAGCATCCAGAGTATGATGACTATTATTAGTCTAGGCTAGGTTTTTCTCAAGAGGTGTTGAAACTGTCTTTGAGATACGATTTGTTATGTCTTAATCCATTAACACAGATTCTTGAATTCCTAAGTACAAAAGCCAAGAACCACCATATCCTTCTGAGCAAACATGCTATCCTGGCAAATGTGAAAACAGAGTTGCTGCTCTGGAAGGAATCAATTCTGTGTCTTTGCTGAATATCTTTTCCATGCTACTATTAAGTAAACCTTCTTTTGTTAAGCATCAGATGTTTAATTTATTCCAATCTTAATTGTTAAGTAAACCTTCTGTTAATGTTAGATATTTCATTTATCCCAAACCTAAGCTTAAACAACCTTGAGTCAGACTTAAGTCAGGCCTGGCACAAAAGAAAATATGATAACACCCTAAAATGTCCATAGTCAAAGAGACAGAATCATATTGTGTTACAACTGTAAACTAGTCAGACATTGGATAGATCATTATCCAACCCCCTTGTGAGAAATAGTCTATCACTGGGCCCTAACCAATAGGGGTGACTCTATGTTTAACCCCTGACTGAATCACCTAGGTACTGGGAAGTTCCTACATACACAATACTGATATAGTCAATTTCATTTAGGTAAGGAATGCAAACACTTCCCTTGCTCATAATCAGTTTATCAAACTTCTTAAAACCCAGCTATGCAAGGTGAACAACCTTTCCTAATCACAATGCTCTTGTGATTGATAAGGGACAGAGGTCCTCAATTCAAGTCATCAGCTGATTGCTTGATTCACTCCCCCTAAAATACTCCTTCCACTGCATCCCGATGAATCTGCCCAGCAATGACAATTAGATATAAGGGCAGAGACCCAGAGTTCTAGGTTCTCCTCCCCACGCCTGTAAGTAATCAGTTTCAAATGAAAGAGGAATATGGAATTTTATGTTACATGCTTACATTAATTTGGAAGCCCTAATATTCCTGTTGCTCATGTACTTCTGGTCATGAAAATAACTATTATTTCTATGATGCTATCTAATCCTGTCATAAATCAACTCCTTCTGTTTCACAGAAAAAATAGGGATATCTGCACACAGTAAGCTTCTGGTTAGCTCTTTCTATTTATCTTGCTCTATAGCTCAGAAACAAAAAGAGCACTGGCCATTGGAAGGGGATAGAGACAGGAATTGATTGTAATGTCTAGTCTATGTTACATGTTACTATTGCTTTAGTTTTTATTATGAATTCACTAATTCTAAGCACACCAACTTGTGTACTTCAACTATGACCTTGGGTAGAGAATAAATGAAGCAATATACTGCAAGGATAAGGAAAGGGTAGTGCTAAGCAGAAGTGGGCTGAATTGGAAAATGAGTGCTCCTAGATGAAAGCCAAGGAAGTCATTACTATAGCCAAAATGAAGGAGTGTGGAATGAAATAGCCATTGGTACCCAGGAGCCAAACAGTCATAGGACTTGGTGTCTGACTTATATTTCTCTTTGTCTGTCTGTCTGTCTGTCTGTCTGTCTGTCTGTCTGTCTCTCTCTCTCTCTCTCTCCCTCTCTCTCTGTCTCTGTCTCTCTCTCTCTCTCTCTCTCTCTCTCTCTCTCTCTCTCTCTCTCTCTCTGTCTCTCTCTCTCTGTCTCTCTCTCTCTCTCTCTCTCTCTCTCTCTCTCTCTCTCTCTCTCTCTCTCTCTGTCTCCTATCTCTACCCCTAGCTCTGGAAAGGGAACTCTGCTCAAGCATCCCAGAAATTCATTCCTATAGTGTGGCATCTGAGTGTCACAGAGCCAACACCAGTCAACCATATCTATGTTTCAGCGTCTAAGACCACTATGTTTCTTCAAGTCCCTTTGTTTTCTCCCTTCAAAAATTTCCATACATACAAGGGCAAGTGTCCTTTTCCATTAACAATCTGCAGCAGCAGAGGAAAGAAGATTGAATCTGGAGTGAAAGGAGTTCTGTTCAAGTTCAGATTCTGCTATTTTACTTACACTTAGGCTAGTCATTTCCCAACTCTTAGAAGGTAAATGAGGCATATGAGGAGATCATGGTAGAGGTACAAGAGAGAAACTCAAGTGTTTAAAAGATCACAAGTCAAATAGTTTATTACTCACAGGTGTGCAAGTCTATAGCCTCCCAGCTCTTCATGGTGAGAACAGCCAGGAGTTCTGGGTTTCTGCCTTTATGTCTGATTGTTATTTTTGGACAGATTCATAGGGACTGAGTGGGAGGAAAATTTTAGAAGGAGTCAGTCAAGCAATCAGCTGATGACTTGACCCAAAGACCTCTGTCCCTTATCACAAGGGCACTGTAATTAGAAAAATTTGCCTGGATTAGATGCAGTTTGATAAATTGATTATGATCAGGGGGGATTTGTATTCCTTCCAGAAATGAAGCTGACTATACCAGTATTTTGTGCATAGGATCTTCCCAGTACATAGGGGATTCAATCAGTGATCAAATATGGAATCACCTCTGTCAGTTAAGGCCTAGCAAAAAGCCAAACCTAATGGGGTTGGATAAGATCATAGACTAAGAACTAAAAGATATTTTGGAAATCATCTAGTACCCTGTGAGGAAACTGAGGCCCAGAGAAGTGAATGATTTGTCCACAGTCACAAAGCTAGAAAGTAGAAAAGCTGGTATTCAAACCCAGGCTCTCATGCCAAAGTCATCACCTTTTCCACTGAAGCATGACTTCTTTGATTACTTCCAGGTCTCAATCCTATGATCCTGATAGACCTAAATGTCCTTTGGAATTGGAATTATTAATTCTCCTCCCCAGATATCCTAAAATAGTGAGACACCAATGGGGAGAGGACATTCCCGAATAAATATTAACATCAACATGACTAATGTGAAAATATGTTTAATGTGAAAGTATATGTAGAGCCTATATCAGATTGCAAACCACCTTTCGGAGGGGGAGAAAATTTGGAACTCAAAAGGGCATGCAACTGAATGTTGTAAACTAAAAATAAATTAATTAATTAAAAGGGGGAAAAACCAAATAGTAGCATCTACCTGCTTCTCTTAACCCAGCCCTATACTCTTATAATCTCCAAAAATATATTGTATCCTCACAACCCAGTGAGATAGACAATCCCCATCTTTACAAATGAGGAAATTAAGACTAAATAAGGTAGAGTTTTATGTCCATGTTCATACAACAAAACAAATGTCAAGCTTGAATAGAAAGTTCACTAAACTTGAGATGAGAAATCCTGAATTCCTGTTCTTAGAAGCTTAAATTCAACTCCCTCAGACTATGTATTAGCTGTATGACCTTGCGCAAGTCACATAATCTCAATGAGCCTCAGCTTCCTCACTGTAAAATGCATATATCGTAGGTCTACTGTGAGAATTAATTGAGATAGTCTCCACAGATAGCCTTATCTTTAAAAAGCACAGTAAAGGTAAGCTGTTATCTGCAAAGGTCCAGTCTCACTAGCTTGATTACAATTCTATTCTCCTTCTCTTGGAAAGACATGCCTAATTATAGTGAGCTTTGGGTATCTATGCCAATGAAGAGCAAAAATAGCTGGGAGAGTGTTTCAAGAGCCATGTTAAATGCATTTTATGATTTTATTCTCCTCAATATATTTACCCTTTCAAATTTTGCTTGGCTTAGGCTGATGTTCAAATGGTTGCCTTCCATGGTAATAAAAAAAGGCTACTGACCAGACATGTGCTATCTGTGACAAAGATTAAACCTGAGATTACATATTTTTCATATTTTATAGATAATACAACAGAGTTAGAGTGTTACATATATAATCGAAATTGATAGAATCATAATTCTTGTTCTTTCCCCAACAGCTTGCTTATCAAGGTAATTCATGGTGTTGCATTTTTCACTCCCCTGTATACCTGTCATTCAAACTTTCTAAGGGAAGAATAAATTTTATTTGTACTGGGGCCATAGTGCCTTTAGATATGTCATAACAAGGTTTCTTGGATTCCCTATCAGGTAGCCCAGTCTTCAAAAAGGCTTTATAGCTGTCCTTTCTTTCCACTTGGCCATAGCTGAGATAAATGGTTTCAATGAATATTTATATCTTAAAGAATGCAACTTCAGTAAGGTTTCTAGTTGAGAAGATAAGGCACCTTGGGAACTTGAGCCCTTCAATTTGCTCCTCGTAGGAGTGATCCATCATCCTTTCTTAGGAGAAGTTTACTTTAAAGCTGTTATATGCAAATTTGCAGCCCCCATTAAAACATCTGCTTCAAAGCACCTTACTGAGAAACTGGAGGATGTACACAGGGAAGATGTACTTTGAGTACAGAAAGAAGACAAAGGAGGTTTTGATGATCAGGCCCAGTGGTTGTTAATACTATATTTTATCCTGAGACTTTTCTCTAAAAATCTCAAAGTGCTTTGAAAAGGAATGATAATTAAGTTTCTGGAATACTGCTGATAAGATGGGGTATAGGTGTTAAGCTCTCTTTTTAGCTACTTACTTCCCAAAATATCTCTACCTCTCATACAAGGAGCTAAAAAATCAGCTTGATTTCCTTCTTTCCTTTCCATCCTTCCTAACAAGGAAGCTTACCCATTAGTAGAAAGACAACTACACTATTGATTTAATGAATGGCAGCCTCCATTCCAACTTGACCACTCAACATTTTGAATTTAGAACACAGACATTTAAAAATGAAAAGGACTTTATCTTGGAAATCATTAAATCCAACAACCATATTTTACAGGTGAGGAAACTGAGTCCCAGAGAGATGAAATGTCTTATCCAAGATCACAGAGCCACTCAGTGCCAGAGTCTACACTAGACTGGAGTCTGGACTAGAGACTAGACTAGACTAGAACTCAAAGCTTCTGGTTCGGAATCTGTATAATAGAGGTTGCAACCATTTAGAATGTTGAAGTGTAGACTTTTTCTGTACCTTTTTCCTGGGTCCTTTTCAGTTGAAAGTCAATTTTCTTTCCATTCAAATAAAGTCTAAGTTTTTTTTAACATCCAACTGATGATACTATCAAATTGTCCTAGTCCAGGTTCATTTGACAAGTATTGATGGAAAGCTAAAGATATGGATTCCTCCCCTATGCAAACCAATAAGTATTATACGAATGGAGTTTGTTGGGAGGGAAGAGGGAGTTTAGAATTTAGTACTGTAAGGGCTCTTGGACATAATCCAGTATTATTATTATGATAATAACTACATTGACTTAGCACTTTAAGGTTTACAAAGCACTTTATACTTTATTAATAATAATGATGATGAGTTAACCTACAGCCCTGTGAGAATGATACTGTAATTATTATAGTTATTACTCACATCTTCCAGAAGAAAAAAAACAGTAGCTCAAAGAGGATAAATGATTTACATATGGTCACGTAGCTCATAAATGCTGGAGTCAGGATTCAAATCCTGGTCTGTATAGACACCAGATCTATGGTGCAGGGGAATCTAGACAAAAAGTGTCAGCCTCAGAGTGATAGCTTATTGATAGTTTATTGATACTAACAATGGAAGGAAGAGAACAACTGCTAGCAAATCTTATCTGGATGTTAGCATCCACGCCCCAAAAACATTCCAGTTGAAGGCCCAGGGTCCTTCAGGGCTCAAATGTATATATCATTTGAGACGAGACAAATAGCTGGTATAACACCAATGGGAGACTGCCTTATTATTTATATGAGCAATGAAATAAAGACATTTTCTAAATTATGAAGGAAGGAAGGAAGGAAATAAGCATTTAGTAAGCACCTAATATGTGCTATACACTATGCTCAGCACTTTACAGAGAAGTAGAAATGAAGACTAGGAAAGTAGGGAATTTAGTCATTATGATACAATTGCAACAAGAGGCCTAAAAGTGACAATGGGGTCATAACAGTCAAACCAGACCCATGGACAACATCCAACCTGCTTTTTTTGCTGGAAAACTTTTTATTGTAGGTGGAGTTGGATAGCTGGACACAGTTTAGATGATTCCACTTTTGTTGGCGATATCTAAAGCATCAAAGTCAGGAGCAAGTCAGACATGGGCCTTCTTCTCTCCATCAGGCCAAATCAGCATGTTGACCTTGGCCATGCCGGTGTCATACAGCTTCTTTACCTCCTGCTTGATTTGATACTTGTTGGCCTTGACATCCACAATGAAGACTAGGGTGTTTTTGTCCTCAGTCTTCTTCATAGCAGACTCAGTGGTCAAGGGAAACTTAATGATGGCATAGTGATCAAATTTGTTTCTCTGAGGAGCACTTTCCCAAGGGTATTTGGACTGCCTTCGAAGTCTTAGTGTCTTGGGTCACTAGAAGGTGGAGGATGTTCAGATCTTCTTCCTTTTGTGGCTATGGACACCTTTCAACACCGCCTTCTTGGCCTTCAAGGCCTTGGACTTGGCTTCTGTCTTGGGGGTGGGGGGAGAAACAACTTCCTTCTTCACCTTCGGCGCCATCTTAGGGAAAAAGGTCTTCCACAGTGTTTCACACAACCTTATCTATCTAACCTGCTTTCTACCACAACATAGCTAGTGAGGGCATATGGGGTGTTCAGGAAGGACTGGCACCTCTGATGTGAAGACTTGCCAAGCCCTTTTTAGGGCTGTTTATCCACCTTTGGTGTCCACCTTCATCCAATTCTTACCTGTGGCTCCAAGAAGCTGTAGCACACCCAATGGCCAAACCCCGGTAATATTATCTTGGTAGACAGGCTAAACCAAGTTGAGGATAACTGACAGGCCTTAAACCCATCAGTGAGTTTGGCAGATGTTTACTCCAAGCATGTGAAGACTTTCTCCAGTGGAGTAGGCAGATAAAAACAATTTGTTCCAATGGCCATGAAGATAGCTGAAACAGGTGGTATGGAGTCCTTAGACCTTAGTCAGATATAGAAGATGTCAAGGTCATCCACTGCATCCTGGGCCATTGCCAGTCATTCTGGCTTTTTTCTTGCCTCTAGACTTTGATGACTCTGGGAGAGAGAGCATGGCTGATGACTTTGTGTAACCCTGCCTCATTTAAATCCAATTCACAAGTGAGTCAAGTCATCACCCTGTGATGTCATTGGTCCTCTTTGAAATGAAGGTAAACAACTACCTAACTATAACCACCTCATTTTATAGATGAGAAAATTGAGAAAGTAAGTGCTGTCCCCCCAATCACACAGATACTATATAATAGATCCAGGATTGGAGCTAAAATGCTCGCAATACAAATCCAGATCATATGATTATAGTCTTAGAACTGGAAGGGACCTTAGCAGGCACCAAGTCCTCTTATTTTACAGATAAGGAAACTGAAGCCCAGAGATGTCTCCCCCTGGACTCAGATAATCCTTTTGACCTCAACCAGCTCTGATTAATCTGTAACTGGCCACGATGAGACCTGGCTTAAAGAAAGAGAATGAATCGATGGAAATACATAGAAATGTGTGATTTTCCTGCCCTTATAAAGAGTCCTCAGAGATTATTGAGTCTAATTAATTATTAATGAAGCTCAAAAAAGAGAAGTGACTTCTCTGAGCTCAGAAATTAAGTGATAATAGCAGGACTAGAGTCCGTATTTCCCAATTCCTAACCTAGTCAGTCCTTTTTCCAGAATACCACACTACCTCTTCCCTCAAAACTACCAGAAAAAAAAATAATTCCAAGCATAGGTCACACCGATAGAGCTGTATATAATGTCACAGAAGCTCAGAGTGCTCTCAGAAGCCATCTGGCACCTGTGCTTGCTTGAGAATCCCTTCTGCAGTATCCCCAACAAGTGACATTCTAGTTACCACTGGAATAACATTATGGTAATTACGCGACTGGACTTGCCATCTAGAAAGCCAGGGCTTAAGTCCTACCTCAAAGCACTTCCTAAGTGTGTGACCTTGGGCAAATTATATTTCCTTATACACAAAATGAGGGGGTTGGACTCAATGACCTCTAAGATCTCTTTTTGCTCTGAATCTATGATTCTGTGACCTGAGATAGCCCATTCCTTTTTTAGATAGTTCTAATGGTTAAGAAGTTTTACTTGACATCCTAAAGCTTAAATTTGCCTCTCTGCAACTTCCCTCTACTTCTACTGGTTCAGGCCACATGGAACAAGTCAATTCCCTCTTCCCTGTGACAGTTCTTCCAATACTTAAAGGGCTAGCATGCCAGAGAGCATACCGCTGTGCCTCAAAAGTGAAGCTGAATGAAAAGCTATTAGCTATTTCATAATGCATCTTCCTGGCCTGCATAGCAGTAGCTGCTCAGATTTCCCACTGCAAATAAGAGTCAGCATTATTCTCGCTAACTTCAGCATTATATTGCAGTCTTCCCAATATAGCCTCACTCTTTGACCATCCTTGCACCCATCAGAAACTTGGATTCTACTTCTGGGTCTTTCAGCTCTGAGAGAAGAATCTTTTGACTTATCTTAGTGGGAACTAAGTTGACTTAGTGGGAACCAGGCCTCTAAACCATTTCCTCTAGGCTCCTTGCCATACCTCAATGCAGATACTCTCCCCTTCCTCCATACCTCCACCTTTCCAGAATCCCTTTATGTGCTCTTTCCCCATTAAAATATAAGCTTCTTGAGGTCAAGGAATTGTCTTGTTTGCTTGTGCCTAACACTTAGTAAACACTTAAATGCTTTAACTACCTGTCTCCTAGTTGGAGGTATGGTTTCTTGAATTCACCATCATTTTAGAGCAGTCCACTGGATAGGAAGCTATGGTGCAAGATACATTGGAGTTTTGGTGAAGAACATCCACTTAGCACTCATTCTTCTCAAAACAATTTTGATTCTATAGAATCTGATTGAACAGTTAGAGAATTTGAGACACATTAAAATGGAAATGTCAAAAAGCATGGGTTAAAGAAGCCCAGCATATTTGAGCCATTTCACAAGATTATTAAGTCCCAGTTCTATTTTGCTAGCAGTGATCTTTGGGATTCGGGCACAATTTGACTTTGGTCTTTTGTACCCTTTGCTACAAGAAGAAATATGAATTTTAAATAGAAATAATTATCCAATTGGATCTAGTATATTAGAATAAAAAGCAGTAAGAGTGATAAATAATGAAATCCAAAAAGGAACACAGAGTCCCTATCCACAGAATGGGTCGCTTTCAAAATTGGCATTAATTTTTGGAGAGCTCCACACATACAGTATAGAAAGGAATGGGTTAGACAGCAGTTTTTAGGGATTAGAAACCAGGCCAGAAGCTTCTAAGGAAACCTACATGGAGTGATTTGAAAAACAATAAAAAGCTCCATCTGCCTGAAGGCCTGACATGACCCTGATCTCCCTCCCACCTGACATGAAATTCTCATTTCTATATAAGTTTTACCAATTAGGAACTGAGACCCAGAGTATAAAGTGACTCCCTCAAGCAAGACTGGAATTGTAGTATCCTGACTCCTGCAACTCTCTTATGAGGTAGAAAAATAGATAGACAGACAGCTAGATAGACAGACACATAGATATAAATATACATATGCAAATATATGTACATACACACACATATATATGCATATATATGAAGGTCCTCATATACTGATGCAGATTGACAGCTCATCAATAATTTTTATAGGTTTAGAGAATTTCCTGCAGTCATTGAGAGGGTAATTCAAAAATATAAGAATGTTAACGTGCAAGTTCCTTGAGAGGAGAGATCATTTCATTCTTTGTATTTGTATCCTCAACACCCAGCAGAGTGCCTGATACATAATAGGTGTTTATTAAATGCTTGCTGATTAAGTGACCTACCCATGGTCATAGAACCAATATATCTCAAAGGCAAGAAGAACTGAACCCAGGCCCTCTTCCTGGCCAGCCCTCTATCTATCATCTAGGGTCAGCAAACTTCTATCTGAGGGACAAAATCTTCCCACCACATAGCCCACAAGCTAAGAATGGGTTTTTTATTTTAAATACAATTAAACTTTATTTTTAAAATGTAAAAACCACTCTTAGCCCAGGCCATGCAAAAACAGGTGGCACACCAGATTTGGTTGGCCCACTGCCTATAGCTTGCTGATCCCTCAGTCTATACCATGCTTACTGCCTTACATGATTATACAACTGTAAAGGTACTAATAAGTTCTACAGCCAAGGAGAAATATGTATTGTCTCCAGAAGACACTAATACTTTGATCCATGAGATCATCATCTCAACTTCTCAATGTTTTTCTTATCCTATACTGTTATTGTCCATGCCTTCCCATAAATCTTTCATAGAATATCTACCCAAGGCTTATTCTTGCCCTTTTTTGTTTTTAATTAATTGATTAAACTTTTTTTCTACTGTTATCTATACCAACACAGCTAACCTTATTCAACACACCCCAGATTATTAACATCTCAGTGAGGCATATAACAGAAACACGTGCTCACCAAAGATGAAATGTGGTCAAAGTTCAAGTTGAAGAGAGATTCCCTCTAGACACCAGATGTTCCAGCTTGCACAAGACATCATGTTGTTTTGATCAAGTCCCAAAACATTTCAGAACCTCTTAAAAGAGATCTAAAATCACTAGAGATTGGCCTTCTGTTTTTTCCTCTAAAATCTACTGTAACCTGATTTATAAATAATTTTTGGCTTGAATTTTTTAAGATAACATATAAGGAAATACTATTTAAAATAACTGTGCATATTTCCTGTTTTATTCATTTTTATTTATTTTAAAACTTTGAGACAAAGGGTCCTTACATTTTTCATTGTGTTACTTTTTAAGGATGAATTTATCTTCTATTTTATAATATCTAATTATAGTAAAGAAAACATTATGATGGAAAAGATAATTATGCCTCACCATCCATATAGGAAAAACTAAATGGATAAAGAGCCTCTGGTATATATGATATAAAACTGGAAGGACAATCTATAGAGATCATCCATCATTATATACAACGTATCCCAAAAATCTTAGTGTGATTTTAAGCTTTAATAATTTCAGGAGTATAAATGCTGTACACTTGTAAAATTCACCGTTTGAAAGTATCATTTCTAAAATTAACTCTGCTATACTTACATATTAATGTTTGATAAGCTTTTATTTTAATTTTAGCAAGAAAGTGTACCCTGTAATGCTTTGCATGAAAGTTTCTGAATGACACTTTCTCTGTCCTCTTGCTCGATCACCTCAGTTACCTGGCATACCTCCATTATATTTTTTCTTGTTAGGCCACATCGAAACTATTATGTATGTATAAAAACTTCATTCTTTGGATGAACTTAAGGTTAAGATTAGAAATGTAATCCTTTCTATCAATTAGCAGAAGTCAATGAAAGTTTTTACAAAGTTCAAAAATCAACTACAATGATATACAGAATAAGGCCATAGCTATGGTGAACTTTAATAATAAACAGCAATATTTTAAATATTTAAATAATCATCCTTTCAAATGTTGCTTTTTCTAAGTTTGTGGCATCAAACCATCTTTTGGGGCAGCAATATTTCTTGGTTCAACCCACAAATTGGCGATGAGTTAGGCCCACGACATAACAGGAGAAATAAAACAAGTTAAATTGCTTTTAGGGAACTCAAAGGTTTTTCTAATAATCTTAATCTCTTCTGTGAAATAAAGGCTCATCTTTTGAACACCAAGAACTGGGAGTCTTAGACTTGCAGATTATCTCAAAAACTGCAGTTGAAGATTACCTTAAAGACAACAGAGAGGTATATGGTAAACATTATCAGAATGCAATACATAATAAAGATGGAATTCCACAAAGTGATCTATATAAAAGATGCCAAAAAAGAAATACACAATACATAGAAAGAAGATAGTTCTTGTGTATATACATTGTTCATAAAAATGAATCTACCATAAAAATAAAGGAAAGTATCTGATCAGGCACCTTCCACAGATGTGGTTAGGGCTGAATTCTTACTAAAAATGGATACAGGTAATTACAAAAGACAAAATAAACAAATGGACAAAAAACCAAATAGTTTTGATTACATGAAATTGAAAAACTTTCTCATGAACAAAACTAATGACTATCAAATGAGCAATGGCTAAACAAATCATGGTCTGTAAATATAAGGGACCATAATTGTGACATAAGAAATGACCAAAGGGATTCACTCAGGGAAACCCTGGGAAGATGTCTGTGAATTAATGCAGAATAAAATGGGCAGGATCAAAAGAATAATTTATACAATGACTACAACATTGTATAGGTAAATAATTTTAAAAGACTAAAAAATTGTAATTCAAGTAAAGACTAAGTATAACTAATAGAAGACCAAGGGCATACCTTTTACCTCTAAGCAGTGACATAATAAACTCAAGGTACACAATGGTACATGCATTTTCACACATGACCAATACACTAAAATTTATTTTGCTTGTAACTAGGGATGGCTTTTCTTGAGATGGGGAGAATTTGAGGGTGTAGTGACAGTGATGGACAAAAAAGAAGGAAAGAGAGAAAAATTGTCAATAATGCCGTTAAAAATACAAAGAAATCAGGAAGAATTTCAGAGCACACAAGGTCAAGAAGGGTAGTGTTGATTCAACCTTGTTAAATTTAATATAAATCTTAAAGAAAATATTAATATAATAGATGAGAGACAGTGTGACAGTGGATAGCACCTTCAGATTTCTTGTAGCACTTTGGACCTCTCACTAATCACTGAATTACTGAATCAAAGGCCACTGAATCACCTATACCTCTCCAAGAAGACCCTCTACAAGATCTCCAACACATGGTCATCAAGACTTTTCTCAAAGTCTTTTTGCTCAAAGTTAAAAGGAACTCATAGCCTGCTAAAACAGCCCATTTTATCCTTTGATGACCATGATTTTCTCAACAACATAGGAGGCAAGATCAACTACTATGTGTGAAGAGGAACAAAGGTAGAGTTGGTCTCTGACCATCCGATTTCCGTAGGAAAAACTTGGACCATACTCTATAGGGAAAGGGAGAGCAAGTCAATAATAAGTTCATAAAAGGATTCCTGAGTCAGAGAAAAGGGGCTATTGTTAAATAATGAGAAATTGTACCGGACCTAATCAATTACATCTCAAAATTTTCCCAGCAATAATCAACATCTTAGGACTAAGAATGAAGACAGAGTATAGTGGGTGTTACTTCAGGCCAGGGATTTATCAGAGCTAAGATCGTGAAGGATTCTAAGGTGGGGGCACACTGCAGTGGGAGGCAGGTGGGAGACAGACTAAAAGAAGGGTTGGTGGGACTAAAAGTCATAATGATATGAAAGAGGAAATAAGCAGAAATGTGGGGAAGGTGGAAGAATTGTGGCCTAAGAACCAAGCAGGTATCCAAAATTCAAAGATTTTTGTCCCACCTCTGCTATAATTGATGAATAGCCTCAGGCAGGACATTTCATGTGGTTCCTACCTTCCTGCTGTATGAATGATCATGACGACAGCTGTAAGATACTTTGAACTTTTCCTTCTTCAAACTGTCTGTAGAGAAGCAATCTCTCTGTGTGTATACTATTGTCTCTGGTCTTTTCTCCCCAGGTGAACTGCTCTGTTTATATTCCAAATACTAATTCTCCATTGTCCTTCTGAGAATGAAGAACAATGATATTTTTGAAAGATATTGGGGGAAGAGGATATAGAGGGAAAAACCTAGAGGCCAAAATTAAATATATCTTCTTCCAGTGTACAAATTAATAATTTGAATTAAAATATGAACCTTAAAACCTTGCTCACTTTCAGTTAATTAATATGTACATTAATTGCATATTGGAAATTTACCCTCCCCCCCTTTTGTTTTGCTCTTTGGTGAAGAGATCCAAGTGAGACAGCAGGACCAGGGAGCAATCATGGCACTGCTCAGAGGATAGGCTGTCACTTAGCAAGAAGTTCTGTGAGGGAGAAGACGATTCATAGCTCAAAGACTACATGAAAGTACATAATCAAATAAGCAAGTGACATATCTGGGAAGAAAAGTGGAAGCTGATAAAAGAGTGTGTCTGGCACAGATAGTTGTGAGGATAATCAAATAAACAAGAGAGGGAATTAAGCAGGAAAAGGAGAGGGAAATTTTACAGGAATTTTACAGGAATCCAAAGCTCAATTTCCTCCAGCACAAAAGGAAAAAAGCTTGAGTAGGACACAACTGAAGAGGAATAAGAGGTGGAGATGGCAAAAGATAGCAAATGGTATGAAGAGAGATGTATGCTGAGTTAACATTTAAACTTGCTACACATTTCTTCAGAAACATTATCTTTTTTGAGAAAAGAGCACCTCAACCACTCGCCTCTCTCATCTCCTTACCTCCACACACCTCTATTTGATTTGTTTATTCATTCAACAAGCATTTTTTTAACGTACTTATATGTTCAAGACACTGCCCTTGGTGCTGGGGGAACAAAGACAGAAATGAAATTGCTCTTTCCACTCAACTAAACCACACAGCTGTGAACTCCATGCAGCTGGAACAGTAGAGTGCCTACCAAGCAAGGTAAAGAGTTCTACAAAAGTCAAACTATTGAATAACATTTGGAGTTTGTTTTCCTGGTCTCCATCGAAGAGAATGAGGTTTGAAAAGATCATAGAATAATAGACCTACAGCTGGAAATGGCTGTAGAGATCAAGTCCATCCCCTCTCCCCTTTTTACAGATGAGGAAACTGAGATTCAGAATGCTTAAATGACTTATCCAAAGTCACACAAATAACAAAACTGGAATTTGAACTCAGGTCTTCTGACTCCAAATGCGGAATTCTTTCTACTCTAACATGTATGTGTTCCTTTATATATTACTAAATCATTAAATGGAATTTTCCTTTATGATTTCATTAATGGTATTAGAATTGTCACCAAATAAATTGTGTGAAGCACAAAGAGAGACAAAGAAAAAAAGGGAAGAAAACAATCTGACCTTTTGGCCTCCATTTCAAGAACTTGAAATTCCAAATCAATTTATATTCATTCAACTAATATTTATTGAACATCCACTCTGTGCCAGAAATTTTGCTCTAGGTATGGTGGAAATATCTCTCCCATATGTGTGTGAGTGTGTGTGTGTGTGTGTGTGTGTGTGTGTGTGTGTGTGTGTGTGTAAAACCTCTGCAAGTTTATAATCTCCCGGAACAATTAGTCCATCTCATACTCCAAATGTTCAGGTGGTGATATTGTTCATTAATTCAGGAAATAGTGGATCGTACAGTTCAATTGAATGAAATTATTGGTAAAAAGTAGTTTGGGAAATTCATATCAATATGAGTCTGTCCAAAATGTCTTTAAAGTTCTGTATTCATTTGAATCAAGTCAATTTACACTTTGATTCTCGCTGATTGAGTGCAAAGGTGGAGATAAAGAAAGATAGTACAAGACAAAAAATACGTTGGGGAATATGGTTCAACATTAAAGAATCAAAGAGACCAAAAGCTTATAAATTACTCAGAAGTATCACACTTGCAAAGCATAAATACTTTCTTCAAGAATGTACTTGGACTACAAGAACGTAAATAAATGAAAATACAATGACAAAACAATTGAAACAAATGCTACAAATTTATAAAGGATACAGTTGACCCAAAGAAGAGATATGAGAAAACACCTCTCCCAGCTCTTTGCAGAGGTCAGGGCCCACAAATGTGAAACATTGTATAAAATTTAAGATTTTTTTCTTGATGTGTTAATTAGGGTTTATTTTGACTTATTTGTGTTCTTCCTCTTTCCTTCCTTTCTAAAAATACTCTTTGTTATAAGGAATGGCGTTCTAGGAGAAGGAGGGGGGAAATACAGAAGGATATTTAGATGATATAAAAACAAAGAAAAATCAACAAAATCTGTTCAAAAAAATAGAGTTGGTTTGGAAAGCACTGAATACTACAAAGAATAAAACTGGCTAAATCATAGCAAGTGGGAGATGTCTGGTTTCCAACATTTGAGTGACTAGAAGCAGGGGTGAGGAACCTGCAGCCTCAAGGCCACATGTGGCCTTCTAGGTCCTTGGGTGCGGCCTTTTGACAGAGACCAAGTTTTACAAAACAAATCCTTTTTTAAGGGGATTTATTCTGTGAAGTTTGGATTCAGTCAAAGGGCTGCACTTGAGAACCTAGAGGGCCACATGTGACCTCAAGGCTTCAGGTTCCCCACTCCTGGACTAGAGGATCATCTGAAGTACGATCATTGACTAGTTATCGATCTTTATATGAGATCAATAGAAAGTTTACACACACACACACACACACACACACACACACACATACACACACACACACACACACACACACACACACACACACACACACCCTAGATTTTAGCAAGGCATTTGAAAAAGTCTCATGTCATTTTTATGGAAAATAAAGATATGTGCTTTTAAAAAAAAGATGAGAATAGAGCTAAGTGGATTGTGAACTGATCGAATAGTTAGATTCAAAGAGAAGTCAATTGTGGTTCCATGTCAAATAGGAAGCAGTCTTAGCTAGAATGTCCTAGTATTGTTCCACATTTTATTGGTAACCCGGACAAAGACAGAGATGGCATGCTTATCAAATTTACACATTTGCAAATTTGCAAAGCTGGGAGGAATAGCTAACATACTAGATGACACTGTCAGATTAAAAAAGTTCATAATAAGCTGAAACATTAGACAAAAGCTAATAACATGAAATTTAATAAAGTCTCATATTTGGGTTAAAATCAGTTTTACAAGTACAGGATGGGGAATGTGTGACCAGATAATAGTTTGTGTGGAAAAAAATCTGGGAACTTTATCAGATTGCAAGGTCAATATGAATCAATGGTTCTATATGTCACTCAAGAAAGTGAATGCATGGGACACTAATAGACTATTGGTGGAATTGTGAACTAGTCCAAACATTTTGAAGAACAATTTGAAACTACGGCTCAAATGGCTGTAAAACTGGACATACCCTTTCACACACCAATACTACCATTATCTCTGTATCCCAAAGAGATCAAATAAAAGGGAAAGTTGTACAAAAATATTCATAGCAGTTCTTTTTGTGGTGGCAAATAATTGGAAATTGAAGGGATGCCCATCAATTGGGGAATGGCTGAACAAGCTGTAATATATGATTATGATGGCATACTGTTATGCTATAAGAAATGATAAGCAGGATGGTGTCAGAATACCCTAGGAAGACTTACATGAACTGATGCAAAGTGAAGAGAGCAAACCAGAAGAGCATTGTACACAGTAACAGCAATGTTATAAGGATGATCAACTTTGAAAGACAGCTACTTTCATCAAGACAAAATCCAAGACAGTCCCAAAGACCCCGTGAAAAAAAATGCTATCTACCTCTAAGAAAAGTGATGAACCCTGAGAGCAGATTGAAGCATACTTCTATTACTTCAGTATTTTTCTTGCTGTTTTCTTTTTCAATATTGCTAATATGGAAATGTCTTTTGCATGACTTCACATATATTTGTTATTCAATCATTTCAGTTGTTTCTGACTCTCTGTGACCCCATTTGGGGTTTTCTCAGCCATTTCCTTCTCCATCTCATTTTTACAGATGAGGCAAACAGAGTTATGTGACTAGCCTGGGGTCATACAGTTAGTAAGTGTCTGAAGCCAGACACTGCACCACCAAGCTGCCCTTCGCCTGTATAAATCTATATCATATTCTTTGCCTTGTCAAGGGGTAGGGAAAGGACAGGAGGAAAGTAGAGAATTTGGAAATCAAATTTTTCAAGAATGAATGTTAAAATTTTTAACATGTAATTGGGAAATATTTAACAAAATTAAAAATTTAAAAGAAACACAATGCAATCTTAAACTAAAGTAATTCAGTCCTAGGATCCAAGACTAGGGACATAATATTACTGTTGTACTTTTCCCATTTTAGAGTGTGTCTCTAGTATTATGTGTCTAGGCAACATTTTAGGAAGGACAAGGCACGTCAGCATTCTGTTAATGCTCATTTATGTGCCTTGAGTTCATGTATTATGAGGATGGGTTGAGGGAATTTTGACTGTTTGTCCTAGAAAAGTTAAGACTGTAGGAGGCATGGTAGCTAGTATTTTCAAATATTTGAAGGTACATCAAATGCAAGAGGGATTTAAGCAATTCTATTTGGCCCCAGAGGGAAGAACTAGAAGCATGTATAAGAAGAACTGAAAATTATAGAGACATCTGATTTAAGGGGTAAAACCATGTCCTAATACAATGACTGAAAGGTACAATGGACTCCCTTGAGAAGCTCTGGGTTCCCCCTCACTGGAGGTCTCCAGACAAAACCTAGATAACCACTTATTGTATATGTTGCAAAGTATATTCGTTTTTAGGTACTTATTAGATTAGATGCCCTTAGAAGTCCCTTCCATTACTAAGGTTCTCTGATTCTATATTTCACTTCTCATGCCATGCTTTTTGAAAGATAATTCTCCTATTTTGCTTTGCATTGCTTTGTAAGTCAATAATGCTTGTTCCATGCTATTTTGAAAATGAATTTGTACACTAAACCAGTGTTGCCCTTGGTTGCCATGTCTCTCTGTCTGGTAAGGGGATGGACTTTTCTGGCTGAGGAAATTTCTGGGCTTTATAAACTTTCTTATGATGACTTAACTCAAGTCAAACTATTCTAAAATATAATGGTCTTCAGTCAGTGTCATTGCTTTCACCCATTTTTAGTTGTTTATTTACATGGATAAGCTTGAAGCTATTGTAATCATATGCAGTGTCTTTTCATTTTTATCCTGCCTTCTGATTTTGTGTGACTGTTTTCCTTTTCTCTAAAAAGAGATACATACACACACATCAACGATTTTACTTCATATAGATAGATGATACTATAGTGCATCAAATGTTAGAAGTCAAATATTTCCCACTTGCTATGGACTAGTCATAATGCCAAAGTATTTATACTTGCCATCCACAGGGAAAATCCAAGTGCATAAGGAAGGTTGTTTGTCCAAATGATGATATTCAGTTTAATGAAAAATTTTAGAGCTTCAGCATATAGAACTTAGAGAAATAATACAAATAGAGTGAAATGGGCTCAGAATTCAAGAGCAGAAAATCAGGCTGGAATGCCTTTGGGGAAATTATAGAGCTCTTTGAATGATCCCTAAAACAAAGGTTCATCTTTTTAAGACCAATATTCTTTTCTTAAATATATTTTTTATATTTAGTTTACAACGTTTCAGTTCCACAGGTTTTGGGGTTCCAAATTTTCTCTTCTTCCCTCTCCTCCCTCTTCTCCCCAAGACAGCATGTAATCCTATGTAGTTTCTACATTTACCTTCACATTGAACTTATTTACATAATAGTCCAGTTGTAAAGAAGAATTATAACCAATGGAATGACTCATGAGAGAGGAGAGATGAAACCAAAAAAGAAGGGGAAAAAGAGAGAAAATAGTTTGCCTCAATTTGCATTCAGACTCCATAATTCTTTCTCCAGATGTGCATAGCTTTTTCCATCATGAGTCTTTTGGAGCTGTCTTTGAGCCTTGTATTGATGAGAGGAGCCAAGTCTATCAAAGTTAATCCTTACAAATACCGTGTGTCTGTAATCGTATACATTGATCTCCTGGTTCTGCTCCCCTCATTAAGCATCAGTTCATATAATTCTTTCCAGGTTGTAATGAAGTTCATCTGTTCCTCATTTCTTATTGCACAGTAGTATTTCATTACATTCATATACCACAATTTGCTTAGCCATTCCCCAATAGATGGGCATCCCCTTGATTTCTAATTCTTTGCCACCACAGAGAGAACAATATTCTAACAGTGTTGTGAGTCATACTACAACATAAACTCCAAAAATTTGGAAATTAGTTTTAATCAGAGGGCAATGGAAAGGTTCATGTTGCACGTGTGCAAGCTTCATGACATAACAAATAAGGAACCATGAAGAAGAACTTGAATAAAGAATATCATCAAATAATTGAATGAGCTAAAAAACAAGGCAGGTTAGTTAGGTGGTAAGAATGAGGGATAGCTGATGCATTGTTCATCTACTCCTCTGTCAGGCTCATGATGTTAAGAAAGTCCTCATAATATTGGGCAGAGACCTCCATGTTGACTTCATAGGAGAACATGAACCAGATTTGCACAGGATGGGCTAGCATGGATGGGTTGCAATCTGCATCCCTGAAGGTAACATCCATATCCATGAGTTAATAGATCCATTTAAACATTTCAATTTCTTGGGTAAATAAGGTATCCATTTCTGGAGATACATTTCAGTCATGGGTTTCATACTGCCAAATCTCAGCAATATACTTGCATCCTTGTATCACTACTTTGTCTTGCTTATCTCCATACATTGTGCATTTGTAAACAGGGTTCTTAGACAATGGATTTTATTACTGACTCACCTCTTAGATTTTGTCATCTTTGAAATTTTTGTAATTTCTACTATTATCTTGTTAGTACATTGGAACTGCTCTCTAAAATATTTAGCTTAATGAATGTATGAAGGCAGTTCTCTACCCCTACCCCTCTTTGTCCTTCTAAAAGGAAAACTGAAAATCAACAAAGAAATATCATACCAAAAGCATGTGTTGATGAAAATGGGAGAAATGAACAGATGTGAAAAGGAACAGATTATGAATTTCAATAGCTATTCTTTCTCATCATCATTGACAAGGTGGTGAAGCCACTACATTTGGATATGACCACTTCAGTACTGGATGTGCAATAGGAGGAAGTGAGAATGAAATTTAAGAAGATTAAGTCAGAGACAATGGTTAGACCTGACCAAATACACAAGAAAGAAAGTTGTGCTTGAGGTTAGACAATTTCAAAGCTACTCAGTGATCCATGTTAAAGATTTTTCAGAGAAGAAAATCCCAAAAGAATAGAAAAGAGAATGGACAGTATTATCCCTAAAAATAGTGACAGTGACTGAGAAGATATCAATAAATACTAACAAATATTCTATTTTCTCAACCCTATCAAATCAATTTGTGAAGAACCTGTGCACTTAGTGAGAATATCTTTTCTGAAACTATATGAAGGGAATAGGTTGTATTTCATGAGCAAATTTCTATAGTAATAACATCTATGCAATAACACATTTGGCTGAAAGCTACAAAGAATGCTACCTTCCAATGTGTTTATTGGTTGCAAGAAAGTATTTCACTGAGCAGAACAAAATAAAACCTTCAAGGTTCTTCTAACAGAGTGTCCTCCATAAATAAAAATCATATGATTCTTTCACATATACAACCATAGAAACACATTTGTTCAATGCTCCTCACTGAAAAGACATCAACCTAGCAATCACCAGAAGAAAATAAAGTAAATGAAAATTTCCTATTGCCCAGATTATGACAGAGTTGGGTGGCTAGGCCGTTTAGTTAGGCTATCAGGATATATTTCTAGGAAATTAGACTCACAATTGAATAGAAAGATGAAATCATGTTGGATCTCATTTGGGGCACTACATGTTATTTTCAGTGATCTCAAACTGATCCTTACTATAAAAGCCTATGTTTTTGAAAGAAGTTTTCTCTTAAGAGCTATTCTAAGTGGTTCTAAGAATCAGGGAAGAGAATCTCAAAAGAAGCAAAATTGGACATGACCCCTAAGGGTAGTGCAAAGACAAATGGTGTATTTAAATAGGCCACATAATGTTCCCAATGATGAATTAGGCAAAAGTGGCATAAAAGACATCAGCAAGGACAATTTTGACTGGAAAAGTAGTTGAACAGCAATGAACTGAAAGTGAAGGATAACAGATGGCCAGCCCAAATGTCGTACTGAATAACAGATAATATTAAACAGCCTATATGAGAGCCTGAAGATCGGTGGGTAGCTCCTTTAGGGAGGAACAGTGATAAGTCTAGCAGAGAATAAGAAGCATGGATGGATGAGCTGTAATCTCAGTAAAGGGAGTACCCATGTTGATGAGACCAAAGATTGAATTTGGACCATTTAATACATGATAAAGAAATATTACTAATAAGGGTTAAATAAGTGAAGGAACAAGGCCCATTTTCCCCTTTTTACCTTGATTTGAATACAACTCTAGTGTCCCCGACTAAGGTTTCAATGTGCTTCTTATTTAGTAAATTGGGGCAAGAATTTGTCAAACAAAGTATATAGAAATGGGACGTGAATCAAAGTTGTAAGAGTAACAGCACTCCGTACAGAACTATTAGCAATAAGATGAGAAGGAAACCTCAACCCTGACTCTAGCCATCCCACTGCCAAAATAAAAGTTTTGCAGCTGTAAATCCATTGAGGAAGAAAATAATTCAAATAAGAAACAAAATAGGAAATTATCTAAAGAGAACAATATGGATGCGCAGAGAATATATTGACCAACTTTCATCTTTAAAAGACATATAGAAGATGGAAGCAAAGGCAGGTAATGGAGGATAAATGCAAAAGAGTTGCATAGCCCTGTAAGAACGTGATTAGGAGTGCTTAGGCTTAAAATATACTGAGGTTAATGATACATCTTAAGGATGACAAAAAGGATTTTTTTTAAAGTTGAGAGTAGTAAGAAAATCAAAGAAGGAATAAGACCGTGGCTCAGTATAGATGGGAAAATTGATAAAGGATGACAGAAATAAATCAGAACTACACAATTCCTTTTTTTCTCTACCAAGAAGAATCTTTTGACTGAGGATAGGTTAAAAATGTCTAACAAGGAATCACATATGTAGGGAGAAAGTAAGCTTTCATGGTCGTCAAAATAGAAAGCAAAAGTCAGTGATCTATTGCTGGTCAGTATATAAGGGGTATGTTGCTAAATATTGACCATGTAGGTGAACTATATCCAAAAGGCTCTGTCTACATATGGAAAACAGGAGGTCTGAATAGATATCTCTAGTGTCTCCTCTGTCCACCCTTCTCCAATGGAGACTTTGATTCCTGCCAGGAAGATAAGCACATTAGCACCAGAAGTTGGCTGCTCTGTTCCCTTCAGAGATAGGGGGTACTGGGACAGAATTATATCTATCTGACCCCTTAACATTGTTAGTCTAGGGGAAATAATTTTTAGTTTCTATTTGCTGTCTTGATTGCTGTCCCTTAATGAGGAAGGAATGTTCCAAGCCATTTATCCAAGGCTTGACTCCTAAACAAAGGCCAGCCCCACAAAGACCACATATAGACAATAGCATAAATAAACTATTTTACCCAAGACAACAGCAAACCAAAATCAGAGAAGGTATACAAATGAAAATATATCAGACAATACACAGAATGAATGGGTTCTCTCACCAGGAGTGAAATCTCTCAGCTCAACCAAGGTTCTCAGTTTTCACACAAGTGGAAATTTCTTTATGTCTCTGGTATAGTAAGCCAGGGATGAGGAGATGATCAAGATGATGACTCCTTTACATGTTTCTTCCCAAACTTTCTCTCCCTTAAGAGACGTCTTTTTAAAGACAATGTGGAAGCATGTGTCTTTTCTCTCAAAGCTCAAAGACATAAGACCAAGATCTCTTCTCCCAATCTCTCACCAACCCTGCCCCTCACACAAGTGTGGAACTTTGGGTGTTAATCTCCACCAATGAGACAAATCTTAATGTAAATAGGTTTTGAATCACAGGTTACACACATAATAGACAGGAATGTTTACAAGGATGGTCTTTACCATCTTTCTTCACTTAGCTTTTGTTCTTGCCCAACTTCATTTGCATGCCAATAAAAGAATCTTTGGGGAATGAGGTAAGATTCAATATAGCTGTCTATGGTTTTCTTTTTTAAGGTATTGTTCCCAAAATAGTTTGTACGATCACAGGATCTCAAGAAGTCATACAACAAAAGTTAAAAAGGATTTCCTAACCCTAAGTCAGATATTTTAGATCTCTGACTATAAATCAACAGAAGACATGAGCATTTTAAATTATTAATTTTAATAATTAATCAATTAATATTAAATAATCATTATATGTAAAATTATAGAATATATAATAAGTAATAATGCTAAAATTATTAATCCAATTGGAAGCATTCTGTAGATCTTTATTAGTTTTCCCTAGTTACATGACTTAGCTTAGGAAGAATCTTCAAAATATATAGGCTAACAAGACTTTTGTGAGGAATATTGTTTGTGAAAGCATAGCAGTGACTAGTTAGAGTCGACATAGTTTCTTCAAAAACGGGTTCTTCTTAACTAACTTTATTTTCTATTTTTCTGGGGTTACTAAATTGGTATATCAGAGGAATGTCATAAATGTAATATAGTGTGCCTGAATTCCAGCAAGACATTTGACAAAACCTTTCAGACAAAAAAAATGGAGAAATATAAGCTGTACCACATACAATTAAATGGGTTCAGAACTGATTACATGACAAGACCCAATGAGAAGTAATTAATGGCTCAATGTAAAGTTGGAAAGAAGTCTGTAGTGGAGTTCCCTACAGATCTTTCCATGACATTTTGTTGTTCTTCATTTTTATAAATTACCTGGTTGAAAGCAAAGATGTCATTCTTAACAAATTCTCAGATGTCATCAAACTAGGAAGTTTAGCTAACAAAGAGATTAAAGAGACATTGTGAACCATGATGGACTAGAATAACAAGCAAAGACAGTAATATATCATTTAACAGAGATAAATGTTAGATAAATTTAATAGACATGTGATAGGGTTCAAAAAACTGTGCCTATCCTTTGATCCAGCAGTGCCACTACAAGGCCTATATCCCAAAGAGATTTTAAAGGGGAGGGGACCTATTTGTACAAAAATATTTATAGCAGATCTTTTTGTGGTGGCAAAGAATTAGAAATTAAGGAGATGCCCATCAATTAGGGAATGGATACATAAGTTGTGGTATATGAATGTAATGGAATATTATTTAACTGTAAGAAATGATGAGCAGGTGGATTTCAGGAAAACTTGGAAAGACTTATGTGAACTTATACAAAGTGAGCAGAACAAGGAGAATATTGTACATGGTAACAGCAACATTGTGCAATGATCAACTGTAAATGACTTAGTTATTCTCAGCAATAAAATGATCCAAGACAATTCCAAAGGACTCATGATGAAAATGTTAGCCATCTACAGAGAAAGAACTGATACTCTTTTTCACTTTCGGCATTTTTTGTGAGTTTTTTTTTTCCTTTGTGTCTGTGTTTTCTTTCACAACATGACTAATACAGTAATATGTTTTCCGTGATTGAATATGCATAAGCTATATTAAATTGCTTACTGTCTCAAGGAGGGGAGAGGTAAGGGAGAGAGAGAAAAAAATTGGAACATAATTTTTTAAATGAATGTTAAAAATGTTTTTATATGTAACTGGGGCAAAACACAATATTATATTTAAAAATCACCACCACCTTAACTACCATCTGCCCTCAGACCTTGATGGAGATAGCCTAAAGACCCTTAATCTAAGAGCACCTAAGACCACTAATCCTGCTTCCAGTTTGGGTCCTGAAGCTATCACTAAGAAAAGCAACCACTGAGGGAAAGGGGTCCACCTTCCTTGCCATCACCAACTCCAAATACTGATCAACTGTCACCCATGGGTAAATAAGCCAAAGATCCCTGAGGGGGAGGGTGGTGCAACAATTCGGCTAGCAGTTACTGTGGGGGTGAAAGACCAACACAAGCCCTACAACAAGAATGCTGCCAGCACAGGTTCTTTTGATCTGCTTTATTAAGCAAAACAACATTAAGGGGTTAACAATCTCAGTTGAATTGAATATACAAATATCATTCACTTAGTTCAGGGGAAAAGCCAGCACCCTGATCTTCAGAGCAAATACAAACAAATCACAAACATCAACCGACAGACCTTGTCTGATTCAAATCTCAATGCATAGTTACCATGGTTTAACAGAGTCCCAACATCCAGGTTAACAATCTGGAGGGTTCTTAACTACAACTGCCCAGAGTCTCCACATCAACACACCTCCAAGAAGGAGAGCCCCAAGAGAGAACGCCAACCTCTGGGTTTATATATCTTGTGCAGGGTCAAAGGTGAGCCACACATGTGACTCGCCCACGTGACCTAAAAGCCTCACAGAAATGTGACTTAAACCCACATGGTCTAAAAGCCTCTGATGCCACAAACATTCCACTCAAACCCATGTAAACCAGGCTTTCCCTTGAGGCAAGGTGGTCATCAAGGACTCCTAATTTAATCCAGGAAACAAAGGCCAAACTCTTCAAGGGCACTTGATTGAATAAGTACTAAAAGCCCCCCTTAATTACCACCATCCTGCTTCTGATTCAGCCCTCATAGTCATCATCCTGGGGAGCAACCCCTGTGGACATGAAGGTCTAGTAGCTACATTTGTGGTTACTGCAGCTACAGCTACTGAAGACCCCCGAAAAAAAGCTAGTGTCTGAGACAGGATTTGAACTCAGAAAGTCCTTATGAGTCCTGCACACTGTCACCAAGCTACCTTTCTGCACATATCACAACTGACACTCCTATGATTCTTCCTACCAACCAACACTCCCCAACTCAAAACCCACTTCCTTAGCCTGTACTCTCTTATTTGTGTTGGAGCCTTGGGAACAGGAACAATTTCATTTACTTGTATTCTTAGCTCTTAGTGATGTGTCTGGTACATTAATGCTTTTTCATTCATTCATTCGTTTTTTCAAAAATGAGGCAAAAAGAATAGATATAAATGTATGTAAACAAAGGTAATAACTTTAAAAAAAACAAGACCTATCATTTCACTGGCACAGAAAGTTCCCATTTCTTTTACCAAAGCACATAGGCCCTCTCTGAAACTTAATAATCTTAAAGAATTGCCTGGTATGCTGAGATGTTAACTGACTAGCCTATAGTGATAAGGCCAGGGTGTGATAGAGGCAGGATTTGAACCCAAGTCTTCTTAATTCTGAGGCTGATTCTCTATCCACTAAGCCGTGTTGCCTTTCAACAAAAATATATGCACACAATAATAATAAAACAATTATATAGCATTTTACTTATTAAGAAAACAATAGAGTTTTAGCTAGCCAAAATACATCACCAGTAGCAAGGGAATTTTAAAGATAGTAATGCACGTAATCTGGGGAGATGATAAAATTGACCCTACTTCTTTTGCTTCACTTTCATTCTGGATCAAATCCATTTGCATGCAATGCCAGATGGGACATCTGGGAATTTCTAACCCTAAGTCAGCTAGCTATATGGAATAAAGGACTCTAATTTGTCCCCAGATTTGAAGGGTTTAAAAGAAAAGATAATCTTAGCCAAAGTACTGTGCCTGGGTGTTTTAGCTGAATTACTCATTCATGGGCCCTGGATATAGTCAAAGAGCTGTCAGCCTGCTCTCATCAAGGAGAGACTTTATAATCATTGTACCATAACAGGTGGGAGCTAAGATTGCCAGAATGTCATCCTGAAAAGATAAAATTCATAAGATACATCTGGGAGAAGTTCAATATCCCTACAACCAATGGAAATCCACAGCAGCAACCAGCAGAGAAAATGCATCTAGCAATGATCTCAAAACTAGCAGCAACCATGAAGACTAGACCCAAAAGAGAGCAGAAATGCAATGACCAGCAGAGAGAACTTCAGCAGCCTTGAAGCATCAGAAGCATGAGTTGCCCTTCAAAAGCATGTGTGTGCTAGCTCTGTGTATATCTTCGTGCATTTTACCTAGAGGCACCCATTGTTTCTGTTAATAAAATACTTGTATATGGGAAAGTATGCCCTAGGTTTTGGGAGAGATAGTTCAACTGATTTTTTTGCTGTAGTGTTTCATGAAATTATTTTATTTTGAATTAATTGAATCATCATGAAGCTAGGTAGCACAGTGGATAGAGTTCTAGGGCTGAAGTCAAGAAGCCTCATCTTCATGAGTTCAACCTGGCTTCAGACACTTACTAGCTGTGTGAGCCTAGATAGATCACTTAACCCTGTTTGCCTCAGTGCCTCATCTATAAAATGAGCTGGAGAAGGAAATGGTAAACCACTCCAGTATCTTTGCCAAGAAAATCATAGCTGCAGTCACAAAGAGTAGGGCATGACTGGAACAACTAAACAACAAAAATTGCATCCTTTGATTATTTGTTTCTATATGTTTCAAGGGGCTCACAAATTATAGTTCTAAATAGATGAAGATGCACAGAGCAGCTCACATCAAGGGTAATTTTTTTTCGCTGTGGGCCCTGAATTGCAGTAAACAGGTGCTAAAACACAATGATTTCATTTGAGCATCAGAACAACCCTGTGAGGTATGTACTACAGATATAATCACTCCCACTTTGCAAATAAGAAAATCAAAACTCAATAAAGTGAAGTGACTTGTCCATGGTTGCACAACTAGTATCATAAATGTCAGAGATAAGATGTGAACTCAGTTCTGCTTGATTTCTAAGAATCTCTATAATTCCACTTACTTCCTTTGCTTCACTTTCATTACGGTTCAAATTCATTTGTATGCAACATCGGAGAGTATGTCTGGGAATTTCTAATCCTAAGTCAACTAGCTATATGGAGTAAAGGACTCTAATTTGTCCCCAGATATGAAAGGTTGTGTCACATTGACACAATCTGCAGCTGTACAGAGATTCCCACAGGTGCTGATTAACTATGAATTTGAGAAGAATGGAGGATAACATAGGAACTGATTCCAGACAGTTGAAGGGTATGGGATTTTAACCAGCTTTGTGGTAGAGAGACCGTTAGAACAAAGACCACAGGAAAATAGCCAGAGACGGGCCATAAAAAAAAAATTTCTCCAAAAATGACCAAATTTTTACATGTTTCAGTTCCAAGTTTTCACTCTCAGAACTTGAATAACTAAAGAGCAATTAAATGATGCACTTGGAGTTGTTACAAAGGTTGCCAGAATTTTTTTTACTAAGTTTGTCACTAGAGTGCATGTACAGCATGAACAAAAATAATGCCACAGGCAGGAAAATATATAGGTGCAAGATAAAAGAGAGGCAAGGACACATGCCTAGGGAACTGCCGAGAGAGGAGGAGAAAAACATCAGCAGTGCAGAAACTAGAGGGGTGAAAGCACTGAACTGCACATAGACAGGAATATGATTTAAATTATGCTAGTGTCATGCTGGATAAACCAATAAAGGAGGTTTAATCGCTGCAACAAAAGCCCAAGGTTAACAGAGACAAACTTCACCAAGAGATCTGCTGCAATAATCCTATAAAAGATGACTTGGGTCAGCAGATATAGCCAGGCTGTTCTCTAGACCAGGAAAACTTCAATGGAATAGACTGAAAAGGACTCAGATACAAATCTATCAAAGGGGGTGGGAGTGAGGGAGGCAGGAACAGGGCGAAATGAGCTCTCAGACAGACAGATGGTATTCCTGAAATTGTAATGAAAATCAGCTCCAGGAGAAAAAAATTATTTGACAGGAAAAAGAGGGGAGAGAATAAGCTTATTATTAGCATAATGGGTCCCCAAGTCCAAGTACAATCTGAAAAGTGCAGGGTGTACAGTAAATTTAAAAGAAACCACTAACTTAGGCAGCAATGAATTTTAAATTATATTTTAAAATTCTTGAATCTAATGAAGTTGTCAGGAAGAAATGAGCAATAGTTAATTCCAACTTCCAAATGACCTCCTCATTCTTTCAAGTTTACTAAGAGAACTCAGAAAAGGGAAACGTGTCCCACTGGACAGAAGTGACTATAGGGACAGGGATTTAGCCCCTTCCAGAGTTGGATAAAGAGAACTACAGAAAGATTTCCTCCCCATTCCCAGCAGGGCAGGAGTAGGTAAAAAAGAGAAATAGGTTAAATCCATCTTTGGCACCTTTTGTTGCTGCTATTATTAATAGAATAACGAAAAGACTGATCTTATTTTCAATAAGAGGTATATATGTGTATTATTTTGGATGCCCCTCCATTCCCTCTACTATGCATCTTCTGCTTTCCAAGGCAAATGAAGTCCCTGTGGGTAACCCAGGTATCAGAAGCTAGAGCGTGTCAGGGGCCCCAACTGAAGCAACATCTTGGAGACTGCATGGGGAGAAAATGGCTGGAGCTCCCCAGGGACTATTTAGAAAGCACCACAAAGGAGGGAAGTGTTGATAGTGGTCACAATTAGAGCTAGAGGGACTGGCTAGGATAGTAATTGCGCAAGAACTCAAGATCAGGGGACAAACATTCTGTTGGTTGAGATTGGTAAGTCATTAAACACCAATAGTAAATAAACAATCATTAAGTGCCTACTAAGTGCCAGTGATTATGCTAAAGTGCTGAGGATAAGAATAAAAAGTAAGACAATCCCTGTCCTCAAGGAGTTTATAACCTAATGAGTAAAGACAACATACAAAGAAAGTTGAAAGGGGAAGAGGCATGATGGAGAAATTCAAAGAAGTCCAAAAAGAATGCCACTGATGGGAAATGGGAAGAGTGAAAGAGATTTGGATAGTGATATTGAAGAGAGTTCTGTGTTATGGTGATTTTAGTAATTATGTGGGAAGAGGACAGAGGGAGGGAGGGAGGAAAAAAACAAAGATGTAAATTAAGGGAAACAGAGGGTGTAGAATTGGGATAGCATAGAGCTTGTGGGACCTTGAATGTGCAGTTGAACTAGGTGTAAAGCAAGCTATATGTGACATCTTTGGAGGCAGTATAAAGTAGTGAGGTTTGTGTCGAACGTGGGCTCGTGAAGAACTAAGTTCAAATCCTGCTTCAGATATTTACTAGCTGTGTGACACTGGGCAAGTCACTTAAATTCTTTTAGCCTCAGTTTCTTCATCCATAAGATAGGAAAAATAGCACCTACTTCACCAAGTTGTTGTAAGGATCAAATGAAATAATACATCAAGTGTTTCACTTACCTTAAAGTACTATCATTATTATTATGCTACTGTCCTCTCACACTGGAGAATAAGCTGTGATCAAAGACTATAAGATTGCATTCTGTTTCTTATCTAAATCATGGGTTCCTGGGTTGCTCTAGTTTTTGCCTATGAAGAGTTTGAGGGAGACAGGATGATCAAGTTGATTATTTTGTCATTTTGTTTTCCTTTAATCATACCATCATATTTTTATAGTTCTGTTTCACAAAATCCACTTTATTCAATGAGAAATGGATTGGTTTTAATGGCCTCCTTATTAGATTCATTAAATGGGTACTGTCAGAAAAAAATAATCTTTTGTTTATTTATTTGTTTGTTTGTTTCTTTGTTTATTTATTTATTTGATATTTTTAGTTTTCAGCATTGATTTTCACAAGAGTTTCAATTACAAATCTTTTACCCTCTGCCCCACTCCAAGATGGCATATATTCTGATTGCCTTGTTCCCCAGTCAACCCTCCCTTCTGTCAACCCACTCCCCCCCATCCCTTTTCCCCTTACTTTCTTTTGGGGCAAGATAGATTTTTATGCCCCATTGCCTGTACATCTCATTTCCTAGTTGCATGCAAAAACTTTTTTTTGAACATCTGCTTTTAAGACTTTGACTTCCAAATTCTCTTCCCTCTTTCCTCCCCACCCACCCTCCCTAAGAAGGCAAGCAATTCAACATAGGTCACATGCATATCATTATGTAAAACCCTTCCACAATACTCATGTTGCCAAAGACTAACTATATTTTGCTCCTTCCTGTCCTATCCCCCTTTATTCAATTTTCTCCCTTGATCCTGTCCCTTTTCAAAAGTGTTTCCTTTTGATTACCTCCTCCCCCTATCTGCCCTCCCTTCTATCACCCCCCCTTTTTCATCTCCTTCCTCCTTCTTTCCTGTGGGGTAAGATACCCAATTGGCTGTGTATGTTATTTGCTCCTCAGTTCAAATCTGGTGAGAACAAGATTTACTCATTCCCCCTCACCTGCCCCCTCTTCCTTTTCTACAGAATTGCTTTTTCTTGCCACTTTTATGTGAGATAATTTACCCCATTCTATCTCTCCATTTCTCCCTCACTCTATATATTCCTCTCTTATCCCTTAACTTGATTTTATTTTTTTTAGATATCATCCCTTCGTATGCAACACATCCTGTGCCTTCTGTCTACATGTGTGTGTGTGTATGTATATTCCCTTCAGCTACCCTAGTACTGAAGTTTCATGAATTATACACATCATCTTTCCATGTAGGAATGTAAACAAAACAGTTGAACTTTAGTAAGTCCCTTATGATTTCTCTTTCTTGTTTACCTTTTCATGCTTCTCTGTATTCTTCTGTTTGAAAGTCAGATTTTCTATTCAGCTCTGGTCTTGTCATTCAGAAATCTTGAAAGTCCTCTATTTTAAATTATCTCTCCTGGATCTATTTTTAATATCTTGGTTTCTCATAAAGTCACTAGCTTCCACGTGCTCCAATCTCATTTTTAAGGTAGTATTTTCTTCAGTGGTCTTTTGGACCTCCTTTTCCATTTGGCTAATTCTGCCTTTCAAGGCATTCTTCTCTTCAATGGCTTTTTGGAGCTCTTTTGCCATTTGGGTTAGTCTACTTTTTAAGGTGTTATTTTCTTCAGTATTTTTTGGGCCTCCTTTAGCAAGTCATTGTTCGATTCAGTTGTTAGGTTTGGATTTGGATTTGCACTGGCAATAAGGCACACTCCCCACAGAACATAGCTTTTATTGAAAGACAGGGGAAATACTCTAACAAACACAGTTAACACAACAAAGACAAAGACACAGACAACATAGATTCATTACCACCCGGGGGAACTCCAGCATGTGATCCTCTCAAAGCTGAGGAGATCCCAGTTTACACAGCTCAGTCAAAGCCCTGGAAAGGAGGATGGTCCCAGGCAAAGTGTCCTCCCCATGGGTGAGATCCCAATGAGTCTGTCCCACATGGTGACTTTCATAAGGAGCTGAAGAAAGAAAGTTTTTCCCACCAGAGAGTTGTATTAGGAGGGCAGAGTTTATAATCTCAAAGAGGATCATAAACATGTCTGAAAGGTTCGGAACCGCCGGATATAAGAAACTCTCAAAGTAGAAGGCAGAAGAATCAAAACATATATTTAGGCTCCACAGTAACCAACCCATGAACCAGCAACCCCATTTTGATATATTGATCAAAAGCTTCCAGGCCCAATAAGTACGCCTTGAAAGAGTAACCAGGAGGCTACAGAGAAGCATGATTGCATAAAGCAAAATCATGCTTCCCCCTCTATGGTAAAAAGATTACCCACTGGCCTGAAGTCTTTGTTCAGCTTCCTCCCGTAGGTCAGCTCTGCTACTGGCAGCTCCTGCTTCAGCTGTGGCTGTGGCTGTAGCTGTAGCTGTGGCTGTAGCAGCCTCTGGCTCCAACAGGAGCTGCTTTTAACCATCCAGCTTCTGCGGGGGTGTAAGGTACGCCAGGGAAAGCACAGGTTCTTTCCATCAGCTTAAGCAAGGGAAGCAAGGTGAAGGGGCCGACAAGCTTACTCCAGTCCAACATACAAACAGCATTCAGTTCAGGGGAAAAAGCCAAACTAGTCAAGGGCACTTGTTGACTAAGTGCTAAGGAGCCCATTTTTGGTTGCCAATACACTCCACCCCTTGTTATAGGATACATAATCTAATCAGTCATGTATCCTAGAACATACATTGTGATCCAATTACAAAGGAAACTAAAACATATCATTCATTATAAAGCAAAACATATCATTTGGTGACATTCCTAAATATTGGTTTAGGATTCAAATGTGATCCACCCCTAGGTCCCAGCAAGATAATCTCTTCAATCAATCATCCCCAAAATAATTATTAATAATTCAAATGTCCACCCCTAAATCCTTGTATCCATTACATAGGATCAATAATATCATAATAATAAAACAACATAGCAAAGATAACACAAAATAAGTAAACATAGAACACTATCATCATTCCCACCCCCCTTGAATGATTGGGGCTCAAAATCTTGGGGTAAGGGGTGAAGGTCTCATTTTCCATAGCTTCTTCATGCTGAAATTGGATGTAGAGATGGCCCTGTCCCAAAAAGTCCCATTCCAGAGGTCAGTTCTTTAACGAGCTGGCAGGAATTCCAAGAATGCTATGTGCTTAGGCAGTCACCAGGAAGTGCAGGGTGCTTAAGCCTAAAGGAAACAGAACTAGCAACAACGTTAGCCAAAACAAAGGACAAAAAGAGTAGACAAGTATGGACTATTATTCTTCAAATAAAATCATCTAACATCAGAGCCAAACTCAGGTGGGAAATGTTTCTTTTCAAAAGGAACATAATGAGGAAGCCAAGAGGATCCCACCCTAGATAGAGACTAAGATTGTCCTCTCAGCCTTTCCCCAGATGTACAAGGAAACACAATGGGAAAATTAAACTAAGAGGATCCCATCCTAGATAGAGACTAGGATTGTCCTCCCAGCCTTTCCCCAGATGTACAAGTTTTCATCCGTTAATCACACAAGGTCACCTTCACTCTGAGTGGCTTGTGGGCTTGCAGGAGCAGTTCTTATTTCCCTATTTCTCCTGTTATCAAGTCCTTTATCTCTGTACATTCTGTATAATTCATTGGTTGGAATTCCATCTATCATTTCAAAACCTACCCCTGCTCTCAATAGAGCAGTAAACATTTCTTTCCTTGTTACTCTCCTTTGGCGCCAAGTTTGCTGGTTATTCACCCTTCTCTCTCGAGGAGATCTATCCCTTCCCCAGTCACCTAAGTCATGTAACTGTAAAATCTTATTTATCACTGTTGTAAGATGGCTCCCTACTTCTCCAAGTAATAAATTCAAAATTAGTTGTTTATAAGCAGGGGGAGCTGTCCTAATTATTAAATTCCCATGAGGCAGTCCCATTGGATCATTGTAATATTTGTCTGCAGTTCCTATCATAATGGCAGTCTTCATTACCTCCTCCTTTAGTCTCATGATACAATCTCTAAGTGAATACCAGGGTCTGTGCTCAGTGGGCCACATAGAATCAGTAGCATATCTCTTATTGCATCCCACAGCGGCTAATGCCAACAGAGTAGTCCTGCTATCACCATCTCCTTGCTGATGATGTTCCCTAAAAGCTTGTTGAACTAGAGGATCATGGCTGATACCTATGAATCTCATGCAATCTGTCCTATCTACTGATATTCCACTGGCCCCTTGATCACTGAGTCTTACCATCCAAGATATCAATGGTTCTCCTATTCTTTGGCTGAATCTACTCAAAATATCTGTGACCTCTTGCGGTGAGAAATCTTCCTGAATTTCCCTTGTAACTGAATCTTCACCTCGGGTTTCTGTCTTCCTCCTTTGTATGGGTCGAGCCCTTGTCTGATCATTTAACCATCTCCTATTCTCTGTGTGAGGGACATCCTGAACCCCAGTAGTGTTTTGTGCCTCAGCCCCTAACATTGTCTCATTTTCCCCCCACTCACTTCCTCTGCCACCATGGCTAGGACGAAGCAGGCAGTCAGGCTCTTTCTGGGCTGGGTTGAAATGCACTCTGGGCTTTTTTGGTCTCCTGTTGCTCTTAGCCACATTAATAGAAAAGTTCTCATTTGAGTCAGTTTGGTCTCCTGCTATCTGAGATTCCCCTTCTTGCTGTGGGGTAGGAGTGCCCCCATGTCTTTCACTTAATCTCAATCTTTTGTATACTAGCCGGTAGGCTGATAACACTATCCAGCTTTGCCTAGATAGTGATGCCCCTGACTGAATCCCAACTTCTTGTAAACACTTTTCCAAATCCCTAGGATCTCCTCTCCGTAGCCTTGGTTCCCAGTTTTCACAGGGTCCAGCTTTTTTAGCCAATTCTTTTGCTAGGGAGGAATAAAATGGATCCTCCCATCCTGGGATATTCATCTCTTCCTCTGAAATTGTTCTGCTTCTAAATAGAGATCTTATACCTAGCGATCCCATCCTCGTCGCCAAATGTATTAGGAGGGCAGAGTTTATAATCTCAAAGAGGATCATAAACATGTCTGAAAGGTTCGGAACCGCCGGATATAAGAAACTCTCAAAGTAGAAGGCAGAAGAATCAAAACATATATTTAGGCTCCACAGTAACCAACCCATGAACCAGCAACCCCATTTTGATATATTGATCAAAAGCTTCCAGGCCCAATAAGTATGCCTTGAAAGAGTAACCAGGAGGCTACAGAGAAGCATGATTGCATAAAGCAAAATCATGCTTCCCCCTCTATGGTAAAAAGATTACCCACTGGCCTGAAGTCTTTGTTCAGCTTCCTCCCGTAGGTCAGCTCTGCTACTGGCAGCTCCTGCTTCAGCTGTGGCTGTGGCTGTAGCTGTGGCTGTAGCAGCCTCTGGCTCCAACAGGAGCTGCTTTTAACCATCCAGCTTCTGCGGGGGTGTAAGGTACGCCAGGGAAAGCACAGGTTCTTTCAATCTGCTTAAGCAAGGTGAAGGGGTTGACCGGGAAAGCACAGGTTCTTTCCATCAGCTTAAGCAAGGGAAGCAAGGTGAAGGGGCCGACAAGCTTACTCCAGTCCAACATACAAACAGCATTCAGTTCAGGGGAAAAAGCCAAACTAGTCAAGGGCACTTGTTGACTAAGTGCTAAGGAGCCCATTTTTGGTTGCCAATACAAGAGGGGAGACTCACTGCTAACTGTCTCAGATGTTCTCCCCGAGAGAGTGTACCACCCCCCTTGGGAGGGGAAGATCCTGTCAGTCATTTTGCTTTTTGAGAACTGGCTAGGTCCTCAAAAAGCAGCTTCACAAATATTTCCTGTCCTTTGTTCAAGAGTGTATTCGATCTTTTGTTCAGGCCTATCAGGCAGAGAGGAATGTCTAAGAGGTGCATTCTCAGAGAGGGGCTTCTCAGCCTCCTAGCTGGAAAGGAATGTCTGATTCTTTATCCCAAGCCAGAGAGTTTAAAGATCTTGCAGAAGATGGGGGATGGGAGGGAGGAAGAAAAGTCGGGCTTAAGCTGTAGTATGGAAGATCTTCTCTAATGATTTATCATTCAGTCATTGACTTGTTTTTCATGGTTTTCTCACATCACTCTCATTTCTCTTCCCAATTTTTCCTTTACTTCTCTAACTTGCTTTTCCAAATCCTTTTTGAGCTCTTCCATGGCCTGGGACCAGTTCATGTTTTTTCTTGGAGGCTTTTGATGTAGGTTCTTTGACTTTGTTGACTTCTTCTGGCTGTATGTTTTGGTCTTATTTGTCACCAAAGAAAGATTCCAAAGTCTGAGTTTGAATCTGAGTCTGTTTTCACTGCTTGCCGTGTTCCCAGCCAACTACTTGACCCTTGAGTTTTTGTCGGGGTATGACTGCTTGTAGAGTAGAGAGTACTTTGTCTCTAGCTTGAGGGGCTGTGCTGTTGTTCTCAGAGCTATTTCTACACAGCCAGCTCTGCCACACCAGCACTACTCCTCCCCCAAGAACCACGAACCCAGATCAAAGCTCAGATCTTAAGCAGTCTCTGCACTCCTGCTCTGATCGGCCACTTAATTCCTCCCACCAGGTGGGCCTGGGGCTGGAAGCAACTGCAGCTGTAGTACTGTCCTCACAGCTGCACCCCCTCCACTGCCCCAGGGGCAGTGGCCGAACACTCCATTCATTCTGTCCCCACAGCTTTTCCCACTAACCTTCTCTGTTGTCTTTGGTGTTTGTGGGTTGAAAAGTCTGGTAACTGCCACAGCTCATCAATTCAGGGCCCTAGGTCCTGTTCCACCTGGCTCCCAGTCTGGTTGGTCTGGGTGCAGCCCACGCTGGTCTCTGCTTGGCTCTGTTTCCAGCTCCGTGCGCTAGACCTTACTCAGCGACCACCCAGGCTGTCCTAGGCTGGAGCCCTGCTTCCTCTGCTATTCCGTGGGTTCTGCAGCTCTAGAATTTGTTCAGAGCCATTTTTATAGGTTTTTGTAGGGACCTGGGGATAGCATTTAGGGTTAGAGAAATCAAGATATTATAAAACAGAACCAAAGGAATGAAAAAATGGAAGATAATGTGAAATATCTCATTGAAAAAACCACTGACCTGGAGAATAGATCCAGGAGAGATAATTTTTAAAATTATTGGACTACCTGAAAGCCATGATCAAAAAAAGAGCCTAGATATCATCTTTCAAGAAATTATCAGAGAAAATTGCCCTGATATTCTAGAGCTAGAGGATAAAATAGAAATTGAAAGAATCCAATGATCGCCTCCTGAAAAAGATCCCAAAAAGAAAACTCCTAGGAATATTGTTGCAAAATTCCAGAGCTCCCAGATCAAGGAGAAAATACTACAAGCAGCCAGAAAGAAACAATTTGAGGATTGTGGAAATACAATCAGAATAACACAAGATCTAGCAGCTTCTACATTAAGAATCAAAGGGCTTGGAATATGATATTCCAGACGTCAATGGAGCTAGGATTTAAACCAAGAATCACCCACCTAGCAAAATTGGGTATCATGCTCCAAGGCAAACTATGGATTTTCAGCAAAAATAGAGAACTTTCAAGCTTTCTGAATGAAAAGACCAGAGCTGAATAGAAAATTTGACTTTCAAACAGAAGAATCCAGAGAAGCATGAAAAGGTAAACAAGAAAGAGAAATCATAAGGGACTTGCTAAAGTTCAACTGTTTTGTTTACGTTCCTACATGGAAAAATGATGTGTATAATTCACGAGACCTCAGTATTAGGGAAGTTGAAGGGAATATACATATTATATATATGTATGTATATATATATAGATAGAGGGCACAGGGTGAGTTGAATATGAAGGGATGATATCTAAAAAAATAAAATCAAATTAAGGAATGAGAGACGAATATGTAGAGTGAGTGAGAAAGGGAGATATAGAATGGGTTAAATTTTCTTGCATAAAAGTGGCAAGAAAAAGCAGTTCTGTAGAAAGGGAAGAGGGGGCAGGTGAAGGGGAATGAGTGAATCTTGCTCTCATTCGAGTTGACCTGAGGAGGGAATAACATACACACCCAATTGGGTATCTTACACCACAGGAAAGAAGGAGGAAGGAGACAAAGGGGCAGGGGTTGTGATAGAAGGGAGGGTAGATGGGGAAGGAGGTAATCAAAAGCAAACACTTTTGAAAAGGACAGGGTCAAGGGAGAAAATTGAATAAAGGGGAATAGGATAGGAAGGAGCAAAATATAGTTAGTCTTTCACAACATGAGTATTGTGGAAGGGTTTTGCATAATGATACACATGTGGCCTATGTTGAATTGCTTGCCTTCTTAGGGAGGGTGGGTGGGGAGGGAAGAGGGGAGAGAATTTGGAACTCAAAGTTTTAAAAGCAGATATTCAAAAAAAATTTTTTTGCGTGCAACTAAGAAATAAGATACACAGGCAATGGGGCATAAAAATCTATCTTGCCCTACAAGAAAATAAGGGAAAAGGGGATGGGAGTAGTAGGGTGATAGAAGGGAGGGTTGGCTGGAGAACGGGGCAATAAAAATATATGTGAACTTGGAGTGGGGGAAGGGCAGAAATGGGGAGACAATTTGTAATTCAAACTCTTGTGAAAATTAATGCTGAAAACTAAAAATATAAAATAAATAAATGATGATTTAAAAAAGAGTTGACTTTGTGAAGCCCCTATTTTGTTCTCTAACCTGAAGATGTCCTAAAGTCTCTGGATACAAAGGTGCTGTTTCTCTGGACCCCTAAATTCTCCTCCCCTTATCTTGAAATACACAAAATTTCCCCTTATCCTAGACTGTGGAATTCCTTGTCTACCCCATCCTGTGTCATAAAAATTTCCTTTGTCTCCCTTGCCCTGTCTTTATAAAAACAAGCCTCTATCCCTCTGTAATTTGCTGGTCCTTCTTCCAGGACTAGCCTGCTGCCTTTGCATCAATAAAGCTCCTAATGGCTACAGAGAAGGTCTGAATGAATCCTTTCACATTTGAACCAGCTATTGTGTGAGGTAGTGAGAGAATAAAGTGTGAAGACTTCACAGGGAATGTATATGTATCTGTATCTAAAATGTTTTCAATATTTAGAGAAAAGGGAAATGAGATAAATTTGAGTCTGTGGGAATCTGATTATTTAGCCTTTAGGAATGTCTTTCTCCCTTGAAATTTTTGTTCTTTCTTCTGGTTCTGGTTTAAAGATTTGCCAAATAAGAATAGGGTCACTGTGACCTGCTTTCTTTACCATGAGAGAGAAAAGAGGGTTTCCCGATCCCCTTTTTCCCTATGCTCCTTCTTTAGATTTATAGATATCACCTTAGCCTAAGTTTTGTTTTCCTGTAAATCATATGATTTTGGGGAAATCACATGGTATTCCCATCTCCCTCTCCCCTCACCTATTTCCCCCATAAGGCAATTCTGTAGTTTCTGTGCTTGTATTGGGTAAAAACTTATTTCCTTATTCCTGGTTAGATTGTGCAGCCACTTGACCCTGCCAATTGAAATGGGAGTCCAGCCTCTGGGATGGGGTTTCTTAGAATTGTTTGTACAAGGGTATATAATTCCCTGCACACCTTCTGTATGCTGCCTCCTTCTGCTAGTTCCATCCTGGCAGAGAACGCCCTTTTCTCACGAGAACTGAATAAAATTTATTTCTGTTCCCACCCTGAGATGTCTCCTTATTAGAAAATAATTTTCATTATTTGGTGAGGGTCTTTCATCCCACACACTTGTCTACCCCCATCCCTTGTCATAAAACTTCCCTTTGTCTCTCTTATCCTGTCCTTATAAAAACAAGCTTCTGCACCTCTGTAAATTGCTAGTCCTTCTTCCAGGACTAGCCTGCTGCTTTTGCATCAATAAATCTCCTAATGGCTACAGAGAAGGTCTAAGTGAATTCTTTCACATTTGAACCAGCTCTCCCAACTCTAACCTCATCGAGGTGATACTATTTCACTTACAAAGTTTTGTCATTTTTGTTCATATTATAAAATTATACATCAATAGATCTATGATCTCATTGTTGGGGTAATAATCTCTCTACTGGGGGAGCTAGGTGGTGCAGTGGATAGAGCGCCAGCCCTAGAGTTAGGAGGACCTGAGTTTAAATCTGGCCTCAGACACTTCCTAGCTGTGTGACCCTGGCCAAGTCACTTAACCCTGTTTGCCTAAATTTTCTCATCTATAAAATGAACTGGAGAAGGAAATGGCAAACCACTTTAGTATCTTTGCCAAGAAACCCTCAAATGGGGTCACAAATGAAATGACTCAACAATAACAACAATCTCTCTACTAGTACAGATTACAACCCATCTATGTCTTCTCATCAATAAATCAAGCAGCATTTATTAAGCAATTACTATGTGCCACACACAATGTTAAGCAATGCAGATCCAAATTAAAAATGAAAGCATTCCCTGTTGTCAAGAAACTTATAATCTGCGCAATTCTTAACCATTCCCCCTCTGACAAATTCCCCATAGGGGATTGACTCCTTATACTGAAGGGCTTCATCTAGCTGTTTTATCTTGAATGGGTATTCTAAAATGAATCCATGATTATTGGATGGGGGAAGGTGTGAACTACAGAGACCTGTTATTTCATTGATATAACAAACTCCTAGTAAAGAAATAACTTCAGCCAATGCAGGTCATCAACTTCTCTATAACCTAAAGTTTTAAAGAGTTACGTGTGACACTGAGAAGGTAAATAACTAACCCAGAGTCACACAAGCAATATCTGCCAGAGGTAAGACTTGAACCCAGATTTTTCTGACTCTAAAGGCAGCTCTTTTTCCACTATCCCATGTTCCCTCTTCCTCTCTGTCTCCCTCTCCCTCTCCCTTTCCCTCTCCCTTTCCCTATCCCTATCCCTATAAATATCCCTCTGCCATTTTAGAGAATTCCCAGGGAGGAACTTCTGCTTCAATTTCTGTCTGTATCAGTTTCCTCAACTGCAAAATTGGGATAATGATGGCACCATCTGCTAGAGTTGTTGCAAGGATCAAATGAGATATTTGTAAAGTGCTTAACAGTACCTGGCGCATTGTAGGTGCTAAATAAATGCTTGCTCTGTTCATTTTCCTTTCATTTACTTTCCCTTTCCTTCCCCTGCCTAACAATTATAGCATTAAAATATAAAGATGAGCCATTGCTTATCCAATATGGTCAGAATAAAAGGATTTGTGCAAGATTCTTATTTCTGATCTCTCTGCACAGGATTGTGCCTATCTTCATTTTATTCAATCTTGAATCCCATTTCCATGAATCATGCATGGTGCCAGTGACAGCTGTTGTGAATTTTTGGGTTTCATGTCTAACCATGTCAAGTTTCTTTTTTACTTTGATATTAGGATTTGTCCTAGATAGATGAGACAGTCACTGACTCATTTATTACACATGCATACCCAATTTATCATATCCCTTGGTTTCTGGAGGCCTTGACAGGTTGAGCTTTCTCTGAAGCAGTATGAGCATAGCCTATACCAGAATCCCTAGGAGGATCGCTATATGAATCATCCAGCCTACCTTGGTAGGAGAAGCTAAAGTTAATTCATGCCTCTGTGGACACTTCCAACCTGACATCCTGAAATCGAGGCAATTTTCTTAGTAATACAAAATTAGCTCATCTATCCCTCCTGGAGCCTTCACAGTGACACCAGGTAGACCTGGCAGCCCATCAAGGGTGTCTTCTCAACTCCAGGAAGGTGAAGAAATCCTTCAAGTCATAAAAAATTACTATAACTGTTTCATAGAACAATACCATCTGAGCACCATGGTTTTTCCCCAAAAGAAATATAGTTTTAGTACATTTTATTACATGAAGTCAGAAATTGGGGTGGAAGATCTTTTATAATTAGCATATGTATCATTTGAAGCAAATGATGCTACTTAATTAGCCTAGTATTTCCCTTGTTTGCACCATTAATTTCCTTAGTAAAGCCTTCTGTTTTTCTAGATACAGGTAAAGCTGTATTATAAAAATTCTATATAAAATAGTTGAATGCCCCAACTGATGTGTCATGGCCACAGTAAGTGTTCTTTGTTGAGTCAGTTACAATAAATCACAGAATTTTAAAGCTGTCAGATGTGTAATGCTCCCCTTTAGACCCCTTTAGAGCTTGCTCAGCAGACACACCAGACAAATGCATGCAAACTTCGGATAGGCCAACTTCTGGGCATGTGTAAAGGCACGCTCCCATTTCAGAGTATTTGCAGATATCTTCTTACTACTCTTTGTTTGCCATGATGACTCAGGAGTTTTCACTGTATTGATTATGAAAAATCTTTTAATTGATTGCTGAGCCAGAACTCTGTGAATATACTAAAAGGGAAATTCTTGTCCTTCAGGCTTCCTCTTCCTGCCAGCTTTGAAGGACAAGGTTGGTAGGGTGTAAGGAGGGTATATCCCCACCTGGCTGGCTTTGAGGTCATTACCTCCTAGTAAAGTCTATGCCTGAGATAGGGCAACTGACTAGTGTCTTCTTCCTCCCTGGCAACAGACTATCAGGATAGCAACTACCAGAGCAGTTACTTATTATTAATCATTCTCTTTTCTGTGTGGTAATAAAATTATCAATTCCATACCTGATGTCATCAGTATACCTTTTTGTTTTTACTTTTCCCTCATGCTGGGGTAGACCTACAGCAAAAAAAATCAAATTGCCAAGAATGGAGCATGAATCAATTCCTATGAGAATGAGGAGTCTACTTCCCCTACTGAGAGGTCAGGTTCCCCAAGTTGAACCTGGCAAACTTCAAGGGCAAGTAAAAGGACAGTGAGGGGCACAGGTATCCGGCTTTTTTGACCTCAACCAAATGGTGTTTGGGAAGCCTCTCTATTATATCTATAGCTATAGTTATAGCTATCTATATCATCTATATATCTACAGCACCTCTATCTATATCTATATCTACATCCATGTCTATGTCTATGTCATATGTATGTGCATATGTATACACACATATATACATATATATCTCTAATCTATGTCTATAGAGTTATAGGTCCAATCTACTGCATTTTACAAATGAGAAAACTGAGGCCCACAAAGGGCAATGGTCTTGGACAAGGCTCACAGCATGCTCCTTCTGGTCCCAAAAGAGGCAATCATCAATGTACATATGTGCATTGTACATATGGAAATATGGACATTTCCCTAACTGTATAGATAAATGAATGAATTAAAAAGAATTTATTAAGTGCTTCCTATGTACAAAACATTGGGGATATAAATAGAAAAGTAAGACAGTCCTCGTTCTCTAGAAGTTCTCTAGGAAGTATCAGCTGCCATCCAATGGAAAGACACGGTAGTCATTAAGGCATAGTGACAAAGCAAATAGGAATATGTCTTCTTTATCTACATTTCCATTAGTAAAACTATATCAATTTCTAATGTTGAACAGTTGATGGTGAGAACTTTTTTTCTGAGTCTTTAGTAGTTGTGTCTGTTGAGGCTGCTGAGGCTACAGCTCCTGCAGAAACAGTTGCCAGTTTGCATGCAATAATGAAATCTAGCTTTGCTACTTATTATTTGTGTGACCTTGGATATGTCACTTAAATTTTCTATAAATGTTTGGTTTTGGGGAGAGCAGAGCCAAGACGGCAGAATAAAAACAGAGACTTGCTTGAGCACTCCCCCAAACCCCTCCAAATACCTATAAAAATTATTCTGAACAAATTCTAGAGCAGCAGAACCCAAAAAAATGACAGAGTGAAATAAACTTCCAGCCCAAGACAACCTGAAAAGTCAACAGGAAAGGTCTGTTGCACCAGTCTGAGAGAGCAGCACAGTTCAGTGTAAAATGTGCCAGCACAGACCAGGCCCCAGCAAACCCAAAGCAGATCTCAAGGGACTGAATCACTGGCAACTGTGTCAGTTTCCAGACTTCTCAACCCACAAACACCAAAGACAACTTAGAAGGTCAGTAGGAAAGGTCTCTCAGACCTGGGTGACAGAGGAACTCAGTCCATTCCTCAGCCCCAAGGAGGTGGCAGCAGCTGCTTCTGAAACTCTCAGCCCAAATATGGTGGTGGGATGAAGCGGCTGATCAGAGGGGATTGCTCTTTGCTCATTCTAAGGCAGGATTCTCTTGCTTTGCCCATGCTTGAATCTGGGTCACAATCTTGGGTGGCAGTCCTGGGACAAGGAGAAGTGCTAGCATGGCAGAGTTTGTGTTGGTGGTGGGGAGGGAATCCTCCTCACAGTTCCAAGGCAAAAAAGAGTGCTTGTAGTTACTCACAGACCAGAGCACAGGCCAGGAGAGGAGTAAACACCTCTCCTTTGATCATACCACTTTAGAAGAACTGAAAATTTACAGGTCCCTTGAACTATCTCTAAAAAGAGCTTCACAAAACCCCTGAAGCTCGGGACAGTACACCCATCCTGGAAGCTGAGTCCTACCTTAACAAAGAGTTAAAAAGTCAAGTTCTGTCTGGGAAAATGAGCAAACAGTCAAAAAAACTCAGACTATAGAATCTTACTTTGGTGACAAAGAATATCAAAACATACAACCAGAAGAAGACAGCAAAATCAAAGTTCCTACATCCAAAGCCTCCAACAAAAATATGAATTGGTCACAGGCCATGGAAGAGTTCAAAAAGGATTTTGAAAATCAAGTAAGAGAAAGAGAGGAAAAATTGGGAAGAGAAAAGATAGTGAAGCAAGAAAATCAGGAAAAATGAGCCAACAGCTTGGTAAAGGTGACACAAAAAAAAATACTGAAGAAAATAACACCTTAAGGAATGGACTAACCCAAGTGGCAAAAGAGGTCCAAAAAGCCAAAGAGGAAAAGAATGCCTTAAAAAGCAGAATTGGCCAAATGGAAAAGGAGGTTAAAAAAAACTAGCTGAAGAAAATAATTCCTTAAGAATTAAAATTGAGCAAGTGGAAGCTAATGACTATGAAAAAAATCAAAAGAATGAAAAAATATAGAATAAAATGTAAAATACCTCACTGGAAAAACAACCAATCTAGAAAATGGATGCAGGAGAGATAATTTAAGGATTGTTGGACCACCTGAAAACCATGATCAAAAAAAGAGCCTAGACAGCATTTTTAAAGAAATTATCAAGGAAAACTGCCATGATATCATAGAACTAGAGGGTAAAATTCTAATTGAAATAATCCACCAATCACTTCCTAAAGTAAATCCCAAAATTAAAACCCCCAGGAATATTACAGCCAAATTCCAGAATGCTCAGGTCAAGGAGAAAATACTGCAGGCAACCAGAAAGAAACAGTTCAAATATCAAGGAGTCACAGTCAAGATTACAAGGATTTAGCAGTTTCTATGTTAAAGAAATAGAGGGCTTGAAATATGATATTCCAGAAGGCAAAAGAGCTTGAATTACAACTAAGAATCAAGTACTCAGCAAAATTGAGCTTAACCTTCTGGGGGCGGGGGAGGCGGGACATGAATGGACATTCAATGAAATAGGGGACTTTCAAACATTCCTGAAGAAAAGACCAGAAATAAACAGAAAATTCAATTTTCAAATACAAAACTCAAGGAAAGCATAAAAAGACAAACAGAAAAGACAAAACATAAGTTATTTAATAAGGTTAAATTATTTACATCCCTACTTGGGAAAATGATGCTTGTAACTCTTAAGAGCTGCATTGCTATTAGAGCAGTAAGAAGGAATAAATTGACTTTGATGGGATGCTATAAAAAATTAAGGGGGGAGAAAGAGAATTGCACTGAGAGAACAGGAAAGGGAGAGACAAAATGGAGTAAATTATATCACATTATGTCATATTATAAGTTATATCAAGCACAGAAGAACTATTACATTGAAGGGAAAGAAGAGAGGAGGGTGAGCATTGTTTGAACCTTATTTTCATTGGATTTGGCTCAAAGAGGGAATAATAGACACACTCAGTTGGGTATAGAAATTTGTCTTACCCTGTAGGGAAGTAGGGGGGAGAAGAAAGTTCCGTTAAAGGAAAAGTTTACATGAGTTACAGGAGAAAATAGCCAAACTCTAATAGTGGGGAATCTCAACCGTACCTTCTTGGAATTTGATAAATCCAAGTAAAAAATAAACAAGAAATAAGTTAAGAAGATGAATAGAATCTTAGGAAAGTTAGATGTGACAGACTTTAAGAGAAAATTTAATGGCAACAAAAAGGAATATATCTTTTTCTCAGCAGTATATGGCACCTACACAAAAACTGACCATGTATTAGAGCATAAAAACTACAAAATCAAATTTAGAAAGGCAGAAATTTTAAACGAATCATTTTCAGATTGTAATGCTATAAAATTACATTCAACAAAGAGAATTGGAATGATAGATTAAAAATTATTTGGAAACTAAATAATGTAATCATAGAGAAAAAGTGAGTCAAAGAACAAATCACAGAAACAATAATTTCATTAAAGAGAATGACAACAATAAGACAACATACCAAAATTTATTGGATGCAGCCAAAGCAGTACTTAGAAGAAAATGTATTTCTCTAAATTCTTACAACAATAACATAGAGAAAAAAGAGATCAATGAGTTGGGCATGCAACTAAAAAAAAACACTAGAAAAAGAAAAAATTAAACAACCCCAATTAATCACCACATTGGAAATCCTGAAAACAAAGGTGAGATTAATAAAACTGAAGGTATGAAAACTATGAGGTAATAAGTAAAATTAGGAGCTGGCTTTGTGGGGAGAAAACAGTAAGATAGATAAACCATTGATTAATTTGATTTTTAAAAAAATATGGAAGAAAACCAAATATCCAGCCTCAAAAACGAAAAAGGTGAAATCACCACCAATGAAGATGAAATTAAAATCAATCATTTAGTAACATTTTGCCCAATTATATGCCAATTGATCTGACAAAATATAAATTGCCAAGATTAACAGATGAAGAAATAAAATACCTAAATACATAGCCCCATCTTAGAAAAAGAAATTGAACAAGCCATTAATGAATTCCCTAAGGAAAAAAATCCCCAGGGCCAGAGAAGTTCACAAGTGAATTCTACCAAACATTTGAAGAGCAATTAATTCAAAAACAATATAAATTATTTTTAAAAATAGATGAAGGAGTAGTACCAAATTCTTTTTATGACTGAAATATGATGCTAATACCTAAACCAGAAAGAACTAAAACAGAGGAAAAAATTACAGACCATTTACCTAATGAATATTGATGCAAAAAATTTCAAATAAAATGCTAGCAAGGAGATAACAGCAATATATTACAAAGATATGATACTATAACCAGGTAGGATTTGTACCAGAAATGCCGGGTTGGTTCAATATTAGGAAGACTATCAGCATAATTGACTCTGTCAATAACAAAACCAACAGAAATCATATGATTATCTCAATAGATGTTGAGAAGGCTTTTGAGAAAATACATAGGACTAAAGAGAGCACTCCTTAACATGATAAGTAGTATCTATCTAAAACCATTAGCAAGCATTATCCTTAATGGGGATAACCTAGAAGCCTTCTCAATAAGACCAGGGGTAAAACATGGATGCCCAGTATCACCACTATTCTTCAATATTGTACTAGAAATGTTAGCCTTAGCAATAAGAAAAAAAGAAATGAAGGAATAATAATAGGCAATAAGGAAGCAGAACTATCATTTTTTGCATATGATATGATGGTATACTTAGAGAATCAACTAAAAAAACTACTTGAAATAATTAACAACTTTAGCAAAGTTGCAGGATATAAAATAAACCCACATAAATCGTCATCATTTCTATATATTACCAACAAAGTCCAGCATCAAGAAACAGAAAGAGAAATTCCATTTAAAATAATTGTAGACAACATAAAGTACTTGGAAGTCTGAACATAGTTACAAAGCACTTTTCACACAAATGAAATCAGAAGTAAACAATTGGAAAAATATCAACTCCTCATGGGTAGGCCAAGACAATATAATAAAATGATAATTCTGCCTAAATTAGTTTACCTATTCCATGCCATATCAATCAAAGTACCAAAAATTATTATATAGTGCTAGAAAAAAATAACAAAATTCATATAGAATAACAAAAGGTCAAGAATATCGAGGGAAATAATGAAAAAAAAATTCAAAGGAAGGTGGCCTAGTAATACCAGATCTCAAACTGTATAATAAAGTGGCAATCATCAAAACTATCTGATACAGGCTACAAAATAGAGTGGTGGATCAGTGGAATGGATTAGGTACAGAAGGCTCAGCAGTAAATGACTACAGCAATCTACTCTTTGATAAACCCAAAGAGTCCAGCTTCTGGGTTAAGAACTCACCATTTGACAAAAACTGCTGGGAAAACTAAAAAACAGTATGGCAGAAACTAGTATAGATTAACATCTTACACCATATACCAAGTTAAGGTTAAAATGGGTACATGATTTAAACACAGAGTGATACCATAAGCAAGGAATAGTTTACCTGTCACATCTATGGCAAAGGGAAGAACTTATGATCAAACAAGAAATAGAGAGAACTACAAGATATAAAATGGACAATTTTGATTGTATTAAATTAACAGGCTTTTGCACAAACAAATCAATGCAAGCAAGACTAGAAGGAAAGCAGAAAACTGGGGAATAATGTTTACAGCCAGTATCTCTGATAAAAGCCTCTTTTCTTAAATATATAAAGAACTGGGCCAAATTTATAAGAATGTAAGTCATTCCCTGATTGATAAATTGTCAAAGGATTTTACAGGCAGTTTTCAGGTAAAGAAATCAAAGTTATGTATTGTCACATGAAAAAATGCTCTAAATCACAATTGATTAGAGAAATACAAATTAAAACAACTCTGAGACACCACATCATACCAGTTTGGCTGATATGACAGTAAAGGAAAATGATAAATGCCAGAAAGGATGTGGGAAAATTGGGACACACACTGTTGGTGGAATTGTGAACTGATCCAACCATTCTGGAGAACAACATGGAACCATGCCCAAAAGGTAATCAAAGTATGTATATCCTTTCATCTAGCAATACCACTACTAGGTCTACATCCCAAAGAGATCATGAAAAAGGAAATGGACCCACATGTACGAAAATATAGCAGCTCTTTTTGTGGTGGCAAAGAATTGGAAATTGGGGGAATGCCCATTAATGGGGGAATGGCTGGACAAGTTGTAGTATATGGATGTAATGGAATAGTATTGTGTTATACAGATGATGAATCAAGTGATACAAAGTGAAGTCAGCAGAACCAAGAGAACATTGTATGTAGAAACAGCAACATTGGGCAGTGATCAACTGAGTGACTTAGCTCTTCTCAGCAATACAATGATCCAAGACAGTTGCAAAAGACTCATGATGGAAAATGCCATCCACATTCAGAGAAAGAACAAATGGAATCTGAATGCAGATCAAAGCATAATATTTTCATTTTATTTTTTTCTTTTTTTTTCTTTTGGTCTGTTTCTTCTTTTATAACATGACTAATATGGAAATATGTTTTATATGATTGCACATATGTATAACATGTCAAATTGCTTACCATTTTAGGAAGGGGGAAGAAAATTTGGAACACAAAATTTTATTTAAAAAGAATGTTAAAAATTGTCTTTACATGTAACTGGCAAAAATAAAATACTAGTTAAAATGAAATAAATTTATAGAATTCAGATGAGTTAAATCTTTAAAATAAGGGTGTTAGATCAGATAATGTCTAACAAGTTCTTCCAGTTCTAAATAATATGATGTGTGACCTAGTTACTACATATGACATCTTCCATGGGTCCCTGGTTGCAAACAAATTATTTCAGAGGCAGCATGGTATTGTCTGGCTAGTCTTGAAGCTAGGAAGATCTGGGTCCAAATCTTACCTCTGAGACTTATTAGCTGTGTGACCATGAGAAAATCACTTAACCTCATGGAGCCTCAGTTTCCTTTCCCTTTTCTATAAAAATGGAAATAAACTCTTAATACCTACCTTGCTGCACTGTCATGAGGCACAAATGAGATACTACACATAAAGTGCTTTACAAACTCGAAAGCAGTATTTGTCAAGTATTGTTGGTAAATATGTCAGATATCATTTGTAAATATGAATTTCAACTTATTCATAATTTGGACACTGCCTGTACTATTTCCCAGTTGGTAAGTAAGGAAAATATTTAGATATTACCATTGCTTACAGCTTAATAATTGTCACCACCTGCAGATTAGCTCCTGAGCCCAGCTCAGTAACTGACCTAATATATTATATTCAAGTAATAGAAATGCTTACACAGAATTCTTTACTTGAGACATTTTTGCCTTTTCTATACAGAGTTGTCGCTCCCCTATTACATCAATTTAGAAGTCAACTCCTTCATGTTTCCCCTTGCTTTTTATCCCTATGGATAAAAAATAGGCTCAGTCAGCGTAAGTATATATTCTATGCTTTAGAGCATATTAGCAGAGCCAAATGCAGTAATAGAGGGAGAAAGGGAATGGTGTGGCACTCACAGCTGCAAAACAGGAAGAGATGTAAGGCTTTTACAGGATTTCTAGTTATAAATAGCTGCCAATTAAAGCACTTGTCCAAATACTTGATTTTATCCAAAGCCTCTCTGCATCTATTTGTCAAAAAAAAGACAAAGAAATGTCCTGAGAACTTATTTTGTCCATCAACAAGCATTTTCAAAGTGCTTCCTAGGACCCACTTGTACAAAAATATTCATAGCAGCTCTTTTGTGGTGGCAAAGAACTGGAAATTGAGGGGAGGTCCATCAATTCGGGAATGGCTGAACAAGTTGTGGCATATGAATTTAATGGAATACTATTGTGCTATAAGAAATGATGAACAGGCAGACTTTAGAAAAGCTTAAGTTTAAAGCTGCACTTGTTAAAGCCTGGAAAGACTTATATGAACTGATGCTGAGTGAAATGGGCAGAACCAGGAGAACATTATACGTAGTAACAGCCACATCGTTCAATGACTGACCTTCATAGACTTCTCTCTTCTCAGCAAATGCAAGAATCTAAGACAACTCCAAAAGACTCACAATGGAAAATACTATCTACATCCAGAGAAAGAACTCTGGAGTCTGAATGCAAATGGAAGCATAATATTTGCTCTCCTTTTCTTTTGTTGTTTTGTTTTATTTCTTCTTTCTTGTGGTTCCTCCTATTATTTCTAATTCTTCTTTACATCATGACTAATGTGAAAATATGTTCAATATGAACATGTAAGTAAAGCCTATATCAGATTGCATGCCATGTTGGGGAAGGGAGAGAAGAGGGTAAAATTCAAAACTCAAAATCTTATGGAAGTGAATGTGAAAAGTAAAAATTAATTAATTAATTATAAAAATAAAGTGCTTTCTATGTGATACACATTATGCTAAGTACTGAGAATACAAATAAAGGCAAAAATAGAAAACTTTCCCCTGCCTTCATGGGGTTTATATACTATTGAGGGAGGCAACGTGTTATTAAATAGGAATAAACACTGTAGATTCAGGGTAGAAGGGATGGAACATGAAGGAGAAAGGCTCACATGCCTGTGGACACTGGAAAGACCCCTGCAGAGGGCAGTATTTGAGTTGTGTCTATAGGGATATCAAAAGGTAGAGGTGAGGAAGATCATTCTAGGCATGGAGGACAGATGGCGTAAAGGTGTGGAGACAGGAGACAAATTATCCTGAGCAAGGCATAGCAAGTTGTAATAACAACCACACTGGCATACCCAGGATGGTTGCTAGTGCAGGTTCTTTTATCTGCTTTGCTAAGGAAACATAGCTGTTTCAGGGGTCAAAAATATTTCTTTTTTAATCACATAAAATACAAACGTAGGAAATACAGAAAAGAGAAATAAAGACCAACAGACAGGGTTCTACTGCTTGAATCAAAGCTTTACTTCCACCACTGGATCGAGAGAGCCTTTACCTCTGAGGCGTCTGAGAACTCTGAACATATGGCCACTCAGAGTCTTGACCAGTGCATCACAACATCTTTCTCATAAGCAAGCCCCCAAAGCAAAAGCCCTCAGAATATATACTCTTTAGGCTCAGTGCCTAATTAGAAATTAACAAAAGGTTTGTAAGCCCTCCTACAAGAAAACAAGCTGCCCTTAATGTGGACATTAGGCCTACTAATGGGTAGGGAAGATCTTATACCCCTCCCCATTAACATTACACAAGTATAACTAGGCTGCAGAGTATATATAAGTAAATCAGTCAAGAAACATTTATTAAGCACCTACTATATGTCAGGCACTGTGCTGAGCACACAAGATACAAAGAAAGGCAAAAGATATTCCCTGCCCTCAAAGGGCTCACAGTCTAAGGGGAGGGGAGGGTCAACATGCAAACAACTATTAACAAACAAATTTATGCAGGATAAATAGGAAATAATTAACAGAGGGAAGGCACTGGAATTAAGAGGGACTGAGAAAGACTGTAGAAGGTAGAATTTTAGCTGAGACTTGAAGGAAGACAGGGAAGACAGGAGGTAGAGATGAGGAGGAAGAGCATTCAGTGCATGAGGGTTAGCCAGTGAAAATGCCTGGAAATGGGAGATATAGTGTCTTGTTCAAGAAACAGCAAGAAGGACAGTGTCATTGGATCAAAGAATACGAAGGATATATGGGAGGATATAAGGTGAAAGATGAGAAAGGTAGGAAAGGGCTAGGTTATAAATAGCTTTGAACAGCTAACAGAGGATTTTAAAATTTTGATCCTGTTGGTGATAGGGAGCCACTGGAGTTCATTGAATAGGAGGGTGCCATGGTCTGAGCTGCTCTTAAGGAAGATCACTTTGACAGAGCTGAATGGAGGATAAACTGGAGTGGGAAGAGACTTGTGGCAAGCAGATCAACCAGCACACTATTGAAATAGTTCAGGCATGAGATGATGCAGGATTGCTCCAAAGGAGTGGTAGAATCAGAAGAGAGAAGGGAACATGTACAAGAGATGTTACAAAGGCAAAATCGATAGGCCTTAGCAAAAGATTGAATGGGGGGGGGGGAGGAAGTGAGAGAGAATGAGGAATCAAGGAAGACACTTAGTTTGGGAGCCTGGGGAATTGGGAGAAAGTTGGTGCCCTTGAGAATAATAAGGAGGTTTGGAAGTGGGTAAGGTTTGGAGGGAAAGATGATGAATTCAGTGTTGAACTGTTGAATATAAGATTTCTACAGGACATCTTACAGTTATCTACAGTCTACATATTACATTTATGGTTCAAGATGTCAAAGAGAGGTTAGGTCTGGAAAAGCAGATTTGAAAATCATCAGCATAGAGATGATAATTAAATCCACTAGAAATGAGGAGATCACCAACGAAATAGTATAGAGGGAGAAGAGGGCTCAAGACAGATCCCTGGGGGACACCCACAGTTAATGGAGATGACTTGAATGAAAATTCAACAAAGGGGACTGCATAAAGATCAGTCAGATGGGGAGGAAAACCAGGAGATACTAGTGTGCAGAAAACCTAGAGAGAAGAGAATATCAAGAATAGGGTTATTGACAATGTCAAAGGCTTCAAAGAGGATAAAAAGGATTAGAAAAAGTCATTGGATGTGGCAGCTAGGAGATCATCAGGAGCTTTGGAGAGAGCAGCTTCTGTTAAATTATAATATTCAAAGTCAGATTGTAGAGAATTAAGAAGAGTGAAAGGGGGGAGAGGCATCTATTGTAACAAACCTTCTCAAGGATTTTAGCCACAAAAGGCTGGAGAGATGTGGAATGATAGCTGAAATAGATGGATTATATGGGGGTGTGGATGAAGACATATAAATATACATGTTTGTAGGCTGTAAAGAAAGCAGCCAGTAGTAAGGGATAGATTGAAGATAAGTGATGAGTGGGGATAATAGAGAAGACAATCTGTTAAGACAGGATAGAATGTGCTTATAGAGGGGTTGGCCTTGGCAAGGAGAAGTGCCACCTCTTCAAATGAGGTAAGGGTAAGGAAGGACATAGTCGCAGAAAAGATCTGTGTTGTATGAGATGAGGAGAAGAGAAAAAGAGAGAGCTCTTGGTGAATAGCCTCAATTTTTTTCAATAAAATATGAGACAAGGCTCTCAGCTGAGAAGGTGGGGTGAGGGGAAACCATGGGAGGTTTGAGAAGTGATACAAAAGTTTGAAACAGTGTTGCAGGGAATGAGAAAGTGAGTTAATTAGGGAGATATTAAAGGATTACCTTACAGCAATGAGGGCCAGTTGAAGTTATGTAACATTTCTAGTGGATCCAGTACGGAATCAGCTGAGCCCTTTTCAGAGCTGTTCATCCATCTTTGGTGTACCCACCTTCACCCAACTTCACCTGTGGCTCCAAGAATATAGCCCATGCAGTAGCCACACCCTGGTAAACTATTTCAGCAGACGGGCTAAACCAGGTTAAGGGTAACTGACAGGCCTCAAACCCATCAGTGAGTTAGGAGAGTGTCTACTCCAAGCACGTGGAAACTTCCTCCAGTGGAATGGGCACGTGAGAACAATTTGTTCCAATGTCCATGAAAGTAGCTAAAGCAGGCTCAGGGGAACACTGAGAGCTTGATCAGACATTGCGGATGTGAAGGTCATCCACCACATCCTGGGCCACTGCCAATCATCTGGATTTGTGTCTTTCCACTGGATTCAGTCCTCTAGACAATTCTCAGACATGATCTGCATTAACAAGAAGACTTTTTTCATTTGGAAATTCCTTATACAAATAAAATCACAGATGTAATCTTTTATGCCCAAAAGTTCTTTCAAGATCATAAGTTTAGAGCCACAAAGGACCTTAGAAGACATTCACTCTACCATGCTCATTCTTCGGATGAGAAAACTAAGACTCAGAGATAAGTGATTTGCCCAAGGTCATCCAGTTGATAAGTAAAAGAACCAAGTCTCCTAGCTACAAAGACAAGGGCTCTTTGTAGCACAATGTCTTTCTGGGAGAGAAAAAGGCAACCTATCAAAATATCAGCTGGCAATAACCAATCTTGATCCCAGAAGACAGAAAACACATTTCCTCCCGTTGGCAAAGAATTGAAGCACAATTTGAATACTGCATACGTCGTAGATGTTCTTGCTGTCCTCTCTCTGTCACTTAATCTTTTTTGGTTGTCACAAGGCAGGGGAAGAGTGAGGGAACATTAGGAAATGATTATGGTGCAAAAAAATATGTCATCAGTATCACATTTAAAAAACAGGTGAAAAAAAAAGTTCCTGCCAGTTAGAGCTATGTTCAGTATAGTCTTAAAGGGCTTTTGGAATAACGGGAGGCTGAACGTGAGGAAAATAAAAGCCAAAAATAAATCTGGACAGGCAGATTTATCTTCCTTATACAGTCCTAATCTCACAGATTAAGGCCCAAGAGAGGTTTCATTTACTACACAAAATTCAGTTTATAAAGTGTCACTGAGTAAGATCATTTCTAACTTTTTCAAGGAGTCAGACACTAATGGTTCTGGAAAATCCCAGACCAATACAGAAGGGAGACAGCACATCAACTAAGTACGTTGACAGAGCTACGTATGGTCCCAGAATCAGAATGGCAAGACAGGTTTGCTGATTGGATTGTAAATGCATAAGTAAGAAAGTATGAGAGTGGACTCAGTCAGTATTGTCCCTTAGTGTCTAATTTTCACTGTAGTGGTCTAAAAACAATTCCATTTAAAGCTCTCAAAAAATCAGCATAAGCAGATGACTAATTAAGAATTCAGTGCTTGTGTCACACACCTTCACATCCCACTGGCATCTATCAGAGGTGAGCTTCTTGCTAATGAAACATCAGCCTGAGTGGGAAACAGAGAGACCCTGGCACAGCAAACTAAATATTCATTTGTTCTTGAAGATGTCTGTGGCTCCCATAAGGGCTTTGGAGAAAATTAAATGTCAGCTGCACTGGCATCAAGTTTCTCAATACCATCATTTTGAAACCTTTTGTTTGCCCCATATTCAGATTGGTCCTGTAGCAGTTATATTTAATGGTCCATCCATTTCTTGCTGATGCCACAGAAAGTCCAGAATTTCGGTGTAGTTTCAGGGGCTGAAGAATTCCCGTCAAGCCATAATTTATATCAAGCCCAGAGAAGTGATCCAAGGTAGTGAAGAGAGCACTGAATTTAAGCCAAAAGATGTGGGTCTGTGGCCTGGCTCTATCACTTGCTAGCATGTGAACTTGGACAAGTCACATATAGCCTTTCTGAGTGTTCATCTATACAATGGGCATGAAAATTCTTTACCTACCTATTTCCATATTTTTTAAAGCCCAGACCTGTGGTTTCATTAGCATAAGGATATCCCAGTGAGCAAAGTTCCTCTGCCAATGCAGATTGTCAACTGCTCTGCAACTTTGAGAATTGCCTGTGTCATTAAGAGGTTAAGTGACTTCGCTGAGTCAACAGAGACAGTGTTAGAGACTAGAATCAAACCTTGTTTTTCTTTGAGGGAGGAAGGAGGGAAGGAAGGGAGGAAGGAAGGAAGGAAGGAAAGGAAAGGAAAGGAAAGGTAGGAAGGAAAGAAAGGAAGAGAGGAAGGAAGGGAGAATGAAGGAAGGAAAGAGAAGGAAAGAAAAATTAGAGAAAAGAAGGAAAAAAATAAAAAGGGGGGAATTTGACCAGATATATTCCTGATCTGAAGTCTAAGATACTTTCTAGCTCTAAATCACAGAATCCTAGTATCAAATTAAATATTGTACATGAAAGTATTTGCAGTCCTAAACCACTGTTAGCATAATAGTAAGGACATTGATCAGCTTGAGGGTGTCTAGAGTAAGGCAATAAGATGGTAAAGTACCTTGAGTTCAGGCCATATGAGAATTAGAGAAAGGAGTAGAGAATTTTAAGTCTGCAGAAGAAAATCTCAGGAGGGACGTGATAGCTATCTTCAAGTATTTGAAGGGCTGTTAAGTGAAAAAGTGATCAGATCTGTTCTTGGGAATCCTGAAGGGCAGAATTAGGAGCAATGGGTAGAAAGTGTAAATAGGCAAGAATCTGACTTCATATCAGGAAGAACTTCATAACAATTTGAACTACCCAAAAGTAGAACTGTCTTCTTCAGGAGGTATTGAGTTGATCCTCACTTGAAGTCTTCAAACAAAGGCTACTTGAGATTGCTGTAGGCGACTTGTTAGGAATGTCATAGAGGATCCTTTTTCAGATATGGGTCAGCTAAGAATGACCACTGAAGTCCCTTCCATCTCCTAAATTCTGTGATTTTTGTGTTCTTGCTCCATGTTTTCGAGAACTAAAGCTTAAGTTTCTCTCCTTGTCTTACACTATGGGAAGAGAGCACTAGCACGAGATGGAATGGTACTGTGACAAGAACATTGTACAAAGAGTGGATGGAACATAGGACTTGAGTCAGAAGAACTAGTTTCGAGTCCTCATTTCATCCACTACTAGTAGTATGGACTTATTTAATTCTGTACCACTTACTCTTTCTGAGTCTGTTTGCTCACATGTAAAATAAGGATAATATTTACTCCTATTTGCATCATATGAGACATCATGGATAGAGAGATGTCCTCAAAGGGAAGGGGACTATCATTTGCCTCTTTTCCGATCCCCAAGCACTTAGCATAGTGCCTAGAATATTGTAGGTACTTAATAAATGTTTATTGATTGATTGGTTCATGCCTGGCATGTGGAAGTGGATGGGAAGGCTTAATAAATGCTGGTTAAATGAATGAATATATCTAGAGCAAAAGAGAAATGTATAAATTCAAAAACCTAGCTACTGTTAAAATCATACTCTTGGTGAGTTATAACTGTTATATGTGTGTACATATATATATATATGTGTGTGTGTGTGTGTACATATATGTATATATATATATAAAATACATGTTTATGTATGTGTGTTTTTATGAACTAGCTTTGTGCTTACCTAATTTATATGTTGATCTTAAGGAAATAGAGGCTATGCAGGGCTACTCCTGGGAATCAATTTGAGGATTATTCCCATGCCCTACAGGGGGAGCTATGTAAGAAGGAAATGTTGCCAAGACCCCAACATAGTGTAAGGGATGCTGCTAGGAAGAAGTGATAAGTTCTACATTACCATGGTCCAGGAGGACACCTTGGGGAAATGTGAGAATGATCTGAGCATCTGGAGACAGTGATGAATGAGTCCTGACAGATGCTATATCTAAATGGCTCAATGTGGAGTCCCCATCAGAATCTCTGCAGAGGAACAAAGGGTACCCATCCTGGAGTAACTGACCCAGAGCCAGAGGGTCAGAGTATGAGTAAGTAGGTCATAGAAATGGAGTGATTGTTAGGAAAGTATTATGTAAATCATAAAGCACTGTAGGAATTTGAAGTGTTATAAATTTTTTGTTAAGACTAAACTTGGGTCTGGTCTACCGTCAATAAACATGAGATAGATATACACATATACATTTACACATATACACACACATATATGTATATGTGGAATTCATTTAGATTAACTTTAGATTATACATGCACACACAGTTATTTGTTTGCTTTTTTATTTGCAGTCAACTCTAATCATAGCCAATGCATATAACAACGATGAAAGGCAACACTGCACAGTGACCAGAGAGCCAGCCCTGAAGTCAGAAACACCTAGGTGCAAGTCCTGCCTATGACACGTACTAGCAAGTCTCTTAACCTCTGAATACCCCCAGACAACTCTATAAATTGCAGAGCAGACACTCATCTGCGTCAATAGAGGGAGTTTCCTCATTGGAAATTCCCTATACCAAAAAAATCACAGGTTCACTCCTGGTCCCTCTCTGCGCCCTTCCAGCAACCTGACATAAAAGATCCATTTATATAGTGAGTTAGAGTTTACCAAGCACTTTTCACATTATTTTACCTAAGCCCCACTTTCACAGATAAGGAAATTGAGGTTCGGAAGGGCTAAGTGACCTGCCTCGCTCACAGAAGTAATAAGAGTCAGAGGTGGGATTTTAATTGAGATCTCTCCTAACTTCAGGTCAAGCAATCCATCCATTCCTCCATACTGCTGCTCATTTGTTTGTAATTTCCATAAATCATTAGGTATTTTTAAGGATGTCTGGGAGAAAAGAATTATACAATTCCCTGCAGGATCTCTGCATTATTGGGGATAATGTTTAATTTCTTTGTCTTTTGAATTATTATTTCTCACAGGGATTTACTCCATTGGCAATGACAGCAAATGCTATCTATGTGTTTTATCACCTTAGATCAGGGCTGTCCAAAATGCGGCCAGTGAGATTTATAGGGCCTGCTTACCAGCATAGAAATTTACATAAATGCTCTAGTAAATGAAGCTGAGCTACTGCAGAGCTCTCACTAAAATGGCAAATCAAAATATGTTGTCTATTGTTTCAATAAAAACCTAAGGTTGGACAGCCCTGAGTCCTTAGCCTATCGGTTGTGAAAGGATAAAACCGAAGATTTGGTCTGTACCTCTCATAACACTTTGCTACACAGTGTAGAAGGCTGCTGATTTTATGATTCAATCAATGTACATCATAAAGTAGTGAGCATGTGCTGGGTTGGGCTCCATTAGTCTGTTTGAACAGTTTGTAATATGTGCTTACAGTTTCCCAGTTCTACCTCTAGATGGCAGTTGTGTGTCAGGTCAAGTCCTGGCCAATAGAATGTGATTGGAATCATCCCTAAAAACCTCAAAAAGTCCAGAATCTTCTTCCCCAGGAGAGATTTCTTAAGAATAGAAATAGTGGAGCCATAGAAATGTATTTTCAGATAAAAACCTAAGTAATCCAGGCGGAGGCCGGGTCATCAGGGGCCATTATCCTCAAGAATCTGACCAAGTCAGACAAGAATTCCAGTTCAGTTTTCTCCAGTATTCTAGGACCACAAGTACAGAATGTCCATGTTCAAGTGTCCCCTGGTTGAATTTTAACTAAGTTGAAGGTCATAAGGGATAAAGACAGAAACAATAAAAATGTGAGGCCCTTTCAAGTGCAAATGTTGTTAATGACATAAGGAAGGTGATATCTTAACTTGCAAGCGAATTGGATTTAAGTGAGGCAGAGCTGTGCAAAGATATCACCCTCTCCTCCAGAGTCACTGGGAGTCCAGTGGCAAGACATAATTCAAGGCAACGAGCAATGGGCTCTGGATGCAATGGGAGACCTTGGCCTTTTTAAGCTAAGGTCTTTCCCAGGTCTCAGTTTGTCTGGCGCAAAGAGATTTATTCTTTTGTGAAGGCAAACTAGGCCATCATTTTGCCTCATTTTTTACCTAGCCTTTAATCACTAAGTGCAAATGGTCTGAGGCTTTAAAGAGTTCAGTTGCATTTTCCCCAGGGCACAGTTTGCATCACAAGCTCTAGCCCTAGCCCCATATTTACCAAATAGGAATCTGAGAAATGCAATTGGATAGTTACCATGAGTTAGGTTAGGGTTCCTCACCAAGGGGACCCAGGTCTGAACTAGGAAGAATTGTCAAACAAAAGATAAACTTTTTCTACCCACCCCCAAACTCTATCACCACCCCACTCCCAAGTAATAACCTCAAAGCCAAGGTCCTGAGGGAGATGATCTGGAAAGTTGTTTGTTTTTTAAGTCCTAAACTAAGGGTCTCTGTCCTTTCTGAAAGGGCGCAGTAGTTCTCTATCTTAAAAAAAAAAGGTACTTTGAAATCTCGGCTGAAAGAGTAGAGTAAAACTTAGTTGATCTGTGTGTGGCTAGAGGTCGTAGGGACTGCAAAGTAAGTCCAAGTAGTTTAGTGAATCAACCCATCCAGCACAGATGCTTACATTGTGAAGAGCCAGCTCAACAGCCAAGCAATCTGCTCAGACCATTCTTGAAGCAGAGCTTCCCCCTGTGAGAAGCCAGCTCAAGGGTTGAGCAACCTGCTCAGCCTAAAATCCCCAGCAGAAATGCTATGCTTTCTGAGCAACCAGTCCAGCAGCTGAGGGTCCTGCTCGGCTCTAGGCATTGAATTGACCTGTCCAGCAGGCTGCACCCTGCCAATAACAAGCATACTGAGCCATTTGTCTAGTTAAGACACACCATGCTCTGTAGGGACCCAACCCAGCCTAGCAGCACAGCAATTCATCCATCACTTACACTGATTCCCTTTCCTGAAGTGAATTTCATGAATGCTTCCAGAGAGAAGACTTTTAAGTCCTGTTTTTCTGGATTTATGAGTCACTTTAGCCACATGCATTTCCTCCACATGTGTCACTACTGTTATATTTCAAGTTTGTACCTACTCTTCCAACCCTAGATTCTGTGAGTCTTAATGGAAGAGGGCACCGTAGGTTTTGAGGGACAATGCATTGTAACTACTATTCTGCTCTTATATTTAAGTAATGACTTTTTTTAAAAAAGATCTCATTGAATCTCCTGATTGTTTATTATCAGCTGAAAGAGTAGAGTAAAACCTAGTTGAGTCTGAGGCTAGAGGTTGCAGGGACTGCTAAGTAAGTTCAAATAGTCTAGTGAATCCGATTGATTGTTTATAAATGGAAAGCACACTGGCGTAGGCTCATGAGCTCCAATATTCAGAGTAGTTTCATAATAGTCATTATCAGAGTAGTCATCATACCTGTAGTCATCTACAGGGAAGTGACATTACTACTCTTTGGGACCCAACTTCCCATTTCAAGTGTGAGCTGGGAGAGAAAAGCTAGAAGGGGTGTCATATACATAGGAAAAGATATCAAGGCATAGTGCATAAAGTGCTGGCCTTGGAGTCAGGACAACCTGGACATATTCAAATCCTGCTTCTGATACTTAGTAACTTTGTGATCACAGTCAAGTCACTTAATCTCTCTAAATTCCAGCTATCCCAACTGTTAAATTGGGATAATAATACATGTAACACCTCTTTCTTGGGATTGTTGTGAGATTCCAATGAGACAATGTATGTTAAATACTCTGTAAATCTTCATTTCCTATATAAGTCAGTCATGATAAGGGTGATCATGATGTCCCTTCTATGAGTCTCAAATTAATTAACCCAATGGTCTGACATGAAGGGTCAAATGTGAGGGGGAATCTCAAACACTAGATGAAGGAAATTGTCTGTAATACATCATCCTCTTATATTAGTATCTGAGGTATAAATGTACAGAATTACAGTCCTTCTCAATAAGAATTCATCTCGGAAATACTAACAAAGATGGCTAGATCGGATCACCAGTACTGAGTCCCTAACTTTGGTCCTAATAGGTACATGTTATTTGCTTTTAAGAGGGGTATCAACTTATAAGTAAATGTTATAGATGTACCACTTGAGCAGTTGCTTTCTTTTTTATACAATCTAACTCTGACACTCCCAATAATTATACACACAGTCACCATAGTTTCTGCTGAGTGCATCTGAGTTTGTTTATTTCCTGCAGAATTTTCTTCATGACATGACAAAAAGCATTTATTAAGCACCTACTGTGTGCCAAGTACTTTGCTAAGTTCTAGGTAAAGATAAAAGGCAATCCTTGCTCTCCAGGAGCTCACAGTCTAATGGATGACATGTGAACAACTATAACATAAACAAGTTATGTAAATAATAAAGAATAAATTGGAAGTAATCAACAGAGAGAAGGCCCTAACAAGGGGGACCCAGAAAGGCTCCTTGCAGAAGTTGGAATTTTAGCTAGGACTCAAAGGAAGTCAGAGAAGTCAGCAATCTGCACCCTAGAGCTACAAGGTATTTCCGTAATGTCAGATTTGCATTATTGACACAGATGAAGATGGAAAGAATGGGAAATGGGTGTTGATAAGGCAAAACCAAATGAGGTAATTGGCAAACTGCCAATAAACAAAAGCTGGAACTTCCATTATACTGTTTTAGACATAGATCCAAGTGTTACTGATGATGATTAATTAATCAACAAACATTTATTAAATGTCTTCTATGTTCTAGGCACTGTTCTAAGGGCTTGGAATGCAAATATGAGAACTTTGCATACAACTGCCATCTAGAGGTAGAAGTGGGAAACTGTAAACACACATTGCCAAATGTGTTGGAACAGATGAATGCTGATAAAAACCAGCCCATGCTCAGTCAACTTTATGACACTGACTAATGATCTACTTTCCAGGACCACATTGATTGGATCATTAGATCAGGTGTCATCTACACTACATAGCGGTGTTAGGAGAGTTACGGAGAACACAGCAGAGTAGGTCCTTGGTTTTGTTCTTCCACAGCTCTCAGTCTAAAGATGACAAAGGGATATTATTAATTGTCATTAACAATGGAACAAATCTCTGTTAAAAAGAAATCAATTCAAAGGAAGAAGAAATTAAACCTCATCCAAAATAATTAAGAGATCCTGCAGGAAATTGTATAATTCTTTTCCTCCAGAGAAGAAATTAAATGATTCCTGCTCTCAAAGAGCTTACATGATGATGATCTTGACTTTATTAAGGCATAGAAATGGTTCCCTTTCCACTACAGTTCAGAAGATCTCTGCCAGTGACACAGAAGTTAGAAAAGTACAGATAAATTGACCATGCTGGCCCAGGAATATGAACCTTCCCTCAGTCAGGCTTAGACCCTGATGCAAATGTGCCTGTTTCTCTGGCTCAGCTAATGATGCCATGGGCCATTTCTGTGGAAACTAAAAATTTCTGCAACCTTCACCTCACCCAGAATAATTTCATCCAAAATAAGTTTGTTCTCAAAACCTCAATGAAGGTATCACTGCAGTTAGCATTTTAGATTGGGTAATTGTCCTCGTGCTAAGCATGAAATAATAGAAGGGAAAATGTGTACCTTGTGGTCTCTTATTGTGGCTTATGAATCCTTTGGCTTAGTAAATAGAGAAAAAAAGAACTCATACAGTCCAAAAAAAGCTAAATACCCAATCAGGAGACCTAGGTTCAAATTCTAATTCTGAATGTACGTGACCTTGGGTGAGTCACAGAGTTAAAAGCGTACTTAAATGGCTGCTAGTCCAAACCATAACCATAAAAGACCACATACCCAATAAGTGGTCCTCAAAGACCTGAGTGAGGGGACAACCACCAAAATGAGGCAGCCCATTTTATTTTTAGCTAGCTGTGTTGGGAAGTTTTTCTTTACGTTGAATTAAAATTTTCTTCTTTGTCACTTTCATCTGTTTCTCCCAGTCCTGCCCACTAGGGCCAAACAGAACAAATCTAACTTCTCTTCCAAATGACAACCTTTCAAATATTTAAAGATATCCATCACATCCTCCCAAGTCTTCCCTTCTTCAGGCCAAACAACCCAAGTTCCCTCAAACTGATTCTTATATGGAATGCTCATGAGGCCATTCACCATCCTGGTTGCCCTTCACTAGAAGCTCCAGTTTGTTCATGTCCCTCCTAATCTGTGTTTCCAAGAGCTGACAACAACATTCCAAACGTTGTCTGACCACAGCAGTACAGAGGGAGAGTACAAAGTGGCACTTTGTCTTATTCTAATAATAACTAGCTATTATTAGTTAGTTAGAAGTTTGCAGAGTGCTTTACATGTATCATCTCACTTGATCCTCGCAACAATCCAGAGAGGTAGGTGCCAGCATTATTTCCATTTTACAAATGAGGAAATGAAGGCCGACAAAGATTAAGTGTTTTCCCCAGAATCACACAGCCTGCAAATGTCTGAGGCACTATAGGAAGTCAGTTCTTCAGGACTCCAGCACCCTGTCCACTTCATCACTTAGCTGCCTCTCACTTTAGCTGCCCATTTGCTCTCCTATTATTCTATTTATAATTATTTGTGTCAAAAAAGAGAAAAGCCCAAGTCATTTCATTTCCATTTTGATTCCTACTAAGGTTTGAGGAGGTTGAATTGCTTGTGGGTAAGAAATCAAAGGCCAGACTAGGGCAAACTCTGCAGAGCTAAGGCTGGAGTGAGGGGTAACCTATAGACCTGCTGAATCTGCAGTCTGGGGAAGGTTCTTTGTTGTCCTCCCAATCCTCCCACTTGGAAGAACCTCAGAAAATAATGAGGGCAGATGAAGACATTGGTCCCTTCTCTCTTGGTTGCTATTATGCCCACCCTCATGAAAATGGCCACCTCTCTGCTTCTATCTTGCTGCAGATATGATTGCAGCCAGCTTTTTTCAGATTCCATCTGCTACTCTTCGCCTAGTTCTCCTTGCAGACAGCTTTTATGTGCAACCCTACAACTGTTTGCTTATGGTAGAAAAGCTAAAGATCAAGGTGAGCTCTGAAGATCTGCCCCTCCCTTAGAGGGCACTGCTTTAAATATTACTGCTGCTCTCCCCACCCTCACCCCCAATTGCTTTTCTCTCTACTTACCTAGTGTAAGTAACCATGCCATATGAGTTGTCTCAGATATTGTACGTTGCTACCTTGGTTAATAATGGAGCTTAGTCAAGACCATGAGAGATATGAACTTAGATATGTTATCTCTGTTAGAAGTGGCAGGACATCACTTGCCCCAAGCTTCAGCCAAAGCAATCAATCATTTTCACACTTTTATTCATGTTGTTATTTGTGTTGGGTATACACTCCCTGCCTTGCTTCCCTGCTTCAATATGCACATCACCATCATTCGAGATCCTTCAAGATCCCACTCAAATGCCCCCTCCTCTAGGTGGTCTTTTTAGATCTCTCAAACTAGAATTTATACTCCCTTCTTGTGAACCCAGTGCCTTGAATTTAGTACACAGTTAGAAAATCATTGCTGAGTTGAATAGAAATGAATATGCAGCAAGATTACAATTAGGTTAAAATAGTAACAGAATGAAAAATTTTTCCTCATGGGGTGGCTCAACATTTCAAGTTTGAAGGACTGTTTAATGATGTTGGACATTTTGGAACCAAAGAAATGTCTCATAAAATTGACTCAGTTGGAGAGTGGTATTCTCTCTGCTGTTCTGCTAAAGAAACAAACAAGGGCCTCTTCAGAGAGAAACAAAGTCTTTTATGCATCCAAGGTACTCATTTAAGTATCCTACCTATAAGTAGTAAGGCAAGCACTTGAAAATTTAAGTGGAAGGTTATGACAGTCACCTTTCAGCACCTAAGATAGCTCCCTACACATAAGTAGCCCCCAATAAATATTGAATTTAATTTGATATTGTCACAAAACAACATTGTTACTGGATCTTTGGTCTTATAGTATTTTTATTTCTTTTTCTGACAAGAAGAAAAACTTAGCATTTTCTTAAAGCCTAATTTTTTAACCAAAAAAAGTTCCCTCTATTAATGATGCCAGAGGGGTTGAGTCAAAGTAGAATGTTTCTGTATAGTGATCATTAAGGGCTCTGTTTGACCCATTTAGGTCTACTTACTTGGAATTATGGTGGCAGTGTCAAAAAATCACTCCCCTATTCATGCTTTATGTGTACATTTTTAATGCATTAGAGAAATTCCACCAGACTGGAGAAAAAGAGAAAGACCTTACCTCTTTAAGAATCTATGATTATTAACAGACAGCCAGCTAGAAGAAGCACTTCTGAATTAATTAACAGGGAGTTGTAATTAAATACAATAGCACTTAAAGGAGTGATTGTTGGTCCCTAAAAGCACTGTTTTAGTTATAATGGATGTATATCATTCTTGTTCTAGAGATGCTTGTCAAGGTTAGTGATCAGGCGTTCTAATTAAACAGAAAAATGCATAGAAGTGCTGCTAGAACATGAAAAATGGCTTAGAGATCAGTTAATAACTGTTTGATTGGCTGATCATTTTATCCAAAAGCAGGCACATCACTCTTTAGGTAATATATTTCACTAAGGACAATGTGGTAAAGTCATTTTCATTAATTTTACAATTATTTATTTTCTCTCCACTTAAAGAATAATTTAATTTCCCATAAAGTATGTTTCTATTATGTTGTAATGGTAATTAGGGTGGGGCTTTTTTTTTTACTGTTTTCTCTTTTGAAGCACTGAGGTAATCAAGTGCCTTTGATTGAGTCCTCTGTTTCAATCAAGAGTCTTTGATTGAATCAAGAGTCTTTGACCTGCCTAAGAAACAAGAAAGCCTAGATCACAAAGGTTTGAGTCACATGGTTGTGATGCCTTTTGACCCTGAACAGGTGTAGCCAGAATGGCCTTTGTTTTCTTTGAATGACTCAGTTTACCTCATTGAGCTTCCCTGGACGCTGGGGCTTGCTCTTCCGGGGCAGGACCAGAACTTCCTGTGTGATGAGTCATGGGGCTGGCTGAGGGGAGGTGTTAATGTCTATGCTAGGGGGAGGGGCCAACTCAGGAACCAATCGGCCCTGGTCATTCAGGCGGAGCTTGATGATGTCAAAAACTCTATAAGAGGGGAGAGGACAGCTTGAAGATCCTCTTTTCCTTTTCCGGTTGGAGCCAGTTACAGCGACAGTTACAGCTACAGTTGGAGCCAGAGGCAGTTACAGAGGCAGTTACGACAGTTACGTCAGTTACAGACACAGACACAGCTGAGGCAGGAGCTGCCAGTAGCAGAGCTGATCTACGGGAGGAAGCTGAACAAAGACTTCAGGCCAGTGGGTAATCTTATTACCATTGAGGGGGAAGCATGATTTTGCTTTACGCAATCATGCTTCTCTGTAGCCTCCTGGTTACTCTTGCAAGGCGTACTTATTGGGCCTGGAAGATTTTGATCAACATATCAAAATGGGGCTTCTGGTTCATGGGTTGGTTACTGTGGAGCCTAAATAAATGTTTTGATTCTTCTGCCTTCTACTTTGAGAGTTTCTTATATCCGGCGGTTCCGAACCTTTCAGACATGTTTATGATCCTCTTTGAGATTATAAACTCTGCCCTCCTGTTACATTTGGCGCCCGAACAGGGACTTGAACCCTGGAGGGTTCAATGTAACAGGAGGGCAGAGTTTATAATCTCAAAGAGGATCATAAACATGTCTGAAAGGTTCAGAACCGCCGGATATAAGAAACTCTCAAAGTAGAAGGCAGAAGAATCAAAACATTTATTTAGGCTCCACAGTAACCAACCCATGAACCAGAAGCCCCATTTTGATATGTTGATCAAAATCTTCCAGGCCCAATAAGTACGCCTTGCAAGAGTAACCAGGAGGCTACAGAGAAGCATGATTGCGTAAAGCAAAATCATGCTTCCCCCTCGATGGTAATAAGATTACCCACTGGCCTGAAGTCTTTGTTCAGCTTCCTCCCGTAGATCAGCTCTGCTACTGGCAGCTCCTGCCTCAGCTGTGTCTGTGTCTGTAACTGACGTAACTGTCGTAACTGCCTCTGTAACTGCCTCTGGCTCCAACTGTAGCTGTAACTGTCGCTGTAACTGGCTCCAACCGGAAAAGGAAAAGAGGATCTTCAAGCTGTCCTCTCCCCTCTTATAGAGTTTTTGACATCATCAAGCTCCGCCTGAATGACCAGGGCCGATTGGTTCCTGAGTTGGCCCCTCCCCCTAGCATAGACATTAACACCTCCCCTCAGCCAGCCCCATGACTCATCACACAGGAAGTTCTGGTCCTGCCCCGGAAGAGCAAGCCCCAGCGTCCAGGGAAGCTCAATGAGGTAAACTGAGTCATTCAAAGAAAACAAAGGCCATTCTGGCTACAACAGGGTATATAAACTCAGAGGTTAGCATTTTGTTTGGGGCTCTCTCTCACTAGAAGAGTGTCATGTGATTTGACCAGATAAGACTCTGTGTAGCTGCTGGAGTCCCCCAGCTTTGAAAACCCAGATGTTGGTGCCTCTCTCTCTGGTAACTGTGTAATTCTTTGGTCAGACAGCTAGAGGCCTGTCTATTGATTACTGTGTGTGTTTGCTCTGTTTATATTGTCTCTGTTTGTGATTTCTGTTTGTATTTGCTCTGAAGTTCAGGGTGCTGGCTTTTCCTCCTGAACTAAGTGAATGATATATGTATGTTTAATTAAAGTGATATTGTTAACCTCTTAAAGTTTCTTTCCTTTGAAAAGCATACCAAAGAACCCATGCTAGCAGCCTTCCTGTGTGCTGGTGTTGTTGGTCTTACATAGCCACAGTTGCAGCAAGTAGCATTATTGTTATGCCATGTTGCAACATATATCACCTTGAAGATGAGCATTTACTTGAAGATGACCTTCACTGCCTATTATATAACCTTAAGCACATACAATACTTAACATCTCTATGTCATGGACAGAATAGTGGAGACAGAGGAGCTGGTAACTAAAGCACTTCACTGGAAAGCTCAATGTAGTGAAATGTGTTTTCTCAGAACTTTGAAATAGTAAAGTTGAAGTTCAAAGTGCCACAATGCTTTTAAATGTGTTGTTGTCGGGTTTCTGAGGAATTCAGGATGACTATTATCATCATTTTTTTATTTCTTTAGAAATAGAAGTATTGAAAAACATGACCATTAATAATTATGATAGGAAATCCTATTTTCAGCTAAATAAAAAAGAACAATGTCAATAAAGTTCAGGAGTGTTAAGGACTCTGCTTTTGGTAATTCTCCAAAAGAACTAGAGCCTTTAAAATAGGAACCTCTTGACCTTCAAAATACTAATATGTGTTATCAGATTGGACTCTTCTCTTTCCCTATTGCTGTGTCTCTCCTCTCCCTCTCTCTCTCTCTCTCTCTCTCTCTCTCTCTCTCTCTCTCTCTCTCTCTCACACACACACACACACACACACACACACATGCACACACATGCACAAACACATATACACATATTTTGCTGTGAAAATGTGAGAAACAGATTTCTTAGTAAATGCACAGGTGGCCTTAATGGCACAGCAATTTACTTTGTTGATATTTTAGATCAAAAACAAATGTGCTATGTAAGTCATGCCCCAGGCCACCAATATCTGGGCTCATGGACTACATCTGATTTCAGAAATGGCCCTAAAAGATCAATATCTCTATGGCACCTAATACTCACTCAGAATTTACAGCAGAAAATTTCCAAAAATGTTCATATCTAGGTTCCCACAACTGTGAGTAACAGGGCCCCTAGTTCCTATATCACACAGGACTCAAGGTAACAAATGTACATCAGATAGAGGATTGCCTTCATCACACCCTATAGAAAATAGTGAGGATAAAAGAATTCACCAGAGCCCATAACCAGGTATAGAAAACACATAAAGCAGATGCTCTTTTGAAAGGAACTAAATTTGTCACCAGGAGGACAACACTGTGGCATTGCAGGGAAATCTTTTTCCACAGGGTCTGAAGCAGTACCTCTGAAACTCATATTGCCTCCTTGTCTATAATTGATGCTTCTACTTCCTTTCGTCTTACTCCCTTTTTTAACTCTCTACTGATCTCACCATTCAACTGAAATTGCTCTCTCCAAAGTTACCAATGATCTTTTCCCCCCGAGACAATCAGGGTTAAGTGACTTGCCCTGGTTCATGCACCTAGTAAGTGTCAAGTATCTGAGTGAGACCAGATTTGAACTCAAGTTCTCCTGACTCCAGGGCGGATGCTCTACCCACTATGCCAACTAGCTGTCCTCCATTTCTTTCTTAATTGCTGAATCTAGTGGTCTTTTTCCAATCCTCATCCTTCTTGAGCTTTCTGCAGCTTCTGACACTGTTGACTACTATCTTCTCTCTAGGTTTTTGTGATACTGATCTCTCTTCATTCTCCTCCTACCTGTCCAACCTCTTTTTTTCTCAGTCTCCTTTGCTAATTCTTCATCTATGTCATGTTTGTTAAATGTGGGTGTCCCCTAGAGCTCTGTCCTGGGCGCTCTTCTCTTTTCCCCTCTATACTTATTTCACCTGATGATCTCAACAGTCCCCATGAATTAAACTATCATCTTTATGCAGATAATTATCAAATGTATTTGTCCCACCCCAGCCTCTGTCCTGACCTTGTCTCACATCTTTAACTGACTGCTAGACATCTCAAACTGGATGGCTTATAGAATGTGAAGTTCAACAAGTCCAGAACTGAGCTCTTTATTTCCATCCTCCCAACCTTCCCTTCTTCCTAACTTCCTCCTAGTCACTCAAGTTCACAACCTAGGTGTCATTCTTGACTCCTCAATTCTGGCCCCAAGTTGCCAAGTCCCATCATTTCTATCTTCATAACATCTCTCATATTTCTCTTCTCTAACACTGCCACCACTCTGGTGCAATCTCTCATCACTTCATGCCTAGATCATTGAAATGTCCTGATGGTTGGTCTGCCTGCTCCCCCCATTCCAGACCAGATAAACTGATCTTCCTAAAGCATGTCTGACCATGTAAACACCACCCCCACTTTAATCAACTCCAGTGGCTCCCTATTGCTTATAGGTTCAAATATAAGATCTTCTATTAGGTTTATAAAGACTTTTATAATCTAGATCCTTCCAACCTGTCTAGTCCCCTAGTCTTACACCTTATACCCCACAATGTATTCTGTAATCTAATGTCACCTGCCCCTTGTTGTTCCTCATACACAACACTCCATCTCTGGACTCCCCACTTTTTCACTGACTTTCCCCAAGCCTAGAATCATCTCCACCTCCTACCTTCCCTTCCTTCAAGTCTCAGCTAAAGTTCTACCTTCTTCAAGAAGTCTTTTACCAACCCCTTTAAATTATAGTGATTTACCTCTGTTAATTATCTTCAATTTGTCCTGTATCTCATTTGTACATAGTTATTTACATGTTGTCTCTCCCCATTGGACTGTTAAGTCTTTGAGAACAGGTACTGTTATTTGCCATTCTTTGTATCCCTAGCACCTAGGACAGTGCCTAGCACATAGCATAAGCCTAACAAATGAGACTGACTATTCAAGCATCTCACAACACCAAGTGCTTAAAAAAATGCTAGTTGGCTCACTTATTGTAGGTTGGACTCTGTGGAAGTCAACCAACAAACAATGTGAGGTTTCTGGACAAGCAAATCCATTTCCATCAGACTTCACTTCCAAATAAATCACAGTTATAGAAGGGAACAAAATACAGGTCTTCTGTTTTCTCATCTTATGATTTTAGACTTTTACTGCTCTCCGGTTTTGGTGTGATATGGACAATCTTTCTCTCTTCTCAAAAGACCTGCTGCTCAGGAACTCCCCTTCTCTCTCTAGAAAGTCAAATAATCAAACTCTTAGATCTGTGCTTAATCTTGAAACATCTTCCAAGGCAGGTGATGATTGAGAAATCTCCCATTTCAGCTCTTCCATAGGAGTCCAGGATCACACAACCTAGAAAACTTGGAATTAGAATATAGGATAAAATAAAAAATTCTTTGCCCGGCATACAATACCCCCCAAAACTGTCTTGCAACTCCTTTTCTACCCTAATATCTTAATATTTTGTTCATATGGAGGGAGCGGAGCCAAGATGGCAGCTGGTAAGCAGGGACTAGCGTGAGCTCTGTACCGAGTCTCTCCAAAAACCTATAAAAAATGGCTCTGAACCAATCCTAGAATGGCAGAACCCACAAAACAGCAGAGGGAAGCAGGGCTCCAGCCCAGGACAGCCTGGATGGTCTCTGGGTGAGGTCTATCCCACACGGAGCTGGGAGCTGGGAGCTGGGAACGGAGTGGAGCAGAGCCCAGCCTGAGCGGCGGGGACCAACCACACCAGCAACCGGGCAGAGCATGCCCTAGCGCCATGAATCAGTGAGCTGCGGCAGTTATGAGACTTCTCAACCCACAAACACCAAAGACTGCTGAGAAGGTTAGTGGGAAAAGCTGCAGGAGTGGAAGGAGTTCGCAGTTCAGCTTCCAGCCCCGGGGGCAGTGGAGGTGGGGCAGCCAAGGCTGTTGTTGCTTCCGGTCCCAGGCCCACCTGGTGGGAGGAATTAAGTGGAGGATCAGAGCAGGAGTGCACAGCCTGCTGAAGATCTAAGCCCAGTCCGGGTTGGGGGTTCTTGGGGAAGGAGCAATGCTGGTGTGGCAGAGCTGGCACATCCCCCCCAAATGTGGAACATAGAACTCTTTAGTCTGCAAGCAGTCATACCCCACTGAAAAACTCAAAGGTCAAGTTAGTTGGCTGGGAATATGGCCAGGCAGCAAAAATGCACCGAGATTCAGTCTCAGACTTTGCATTCTTTCTTTGCTGACAAAGAAGACCAAAACATACAGCCTAAAGAAGTCAATAAAGTGCAAGAGCCTACACCAAAAGCCTCCAAGAAAAACATGAACTGGTCCCAGGCCATGGAAGAGCTCAAAAAGGATTTGGAAAAGCAAATTAGAGAAGTAGAGGAAAAATTGGAAAGAGAAATGAGAAGGATGCGAGAAAACCATGAAAATTAAATCAATGACTTCCTAAAAGAGACCCAAAAAATACTGAAAAATACACTAAAGAAAACAATACCTTAAAAAACAGACTAACTCAAATGGCAAAAGAGCTCCAAAAAGCCAATGAGGAGAAGAATGCCTTGAAAGGCAGAATTAGCCAAATGGAAAAGGAGGTCCAAAAGACCACTGAAGAAAATACTACTTTAAAAATTAGATTGGAGCAAGTGGAAGCTAGTGACTTTATGAGAAATCAAGATATTATAAAACAGAACCAAAGGAATGAAAAAATGGAAGACAATGTCAAATATCTCTTTGGAAAAACCACTGACCTGGAAAATAGATCCAGGAGAGATAATTTAAAAATTATTGGACTACCTGAAAGCCATGATCAAAAAAAGAGCCTAGATATCATCTTTCAAGAAATTATCAAGGAGAACTGCCCTGATATTCTAGAGCCACAGGGCAAAATAGAAATTGAAAGAATCCATCAATCGCCTCCTCAAATAGATCCCAAAAAGAAATCTCCCGGGATTATTGTCACCAAATTCCAAAGCTCCCAGATCAAGGAGAAAATACTGCAAACAGCCAGAAAGAAACAATTTGAGTATTGTGGAAACACAATCAGAATAACCCAAGATCTGGCAGCCTCTACATTAAGAGATCAAAGGGCTTGGAATACAATATTCTGGAGGTCAATGGAGCTAGGATTAAAACCTAGAATCACCTACCCAGCAAAACTGAGTATCATGCTCCAAGGCAAAATATGGATTTTCAATAAAATAGAGGACTTTCAAGCTTTCTCAGTGAAAAGACCAGAACTGAATAGAAAATTTGACTTTCAAACACAAGAATCAAGAGAAGCATGAAAAGGTAATCAAGAAAAAGAACAAGAAAAAGAAATTCCAAGGGACTTACTAAAGGTGAACTGTTTTGTTGACACTCATACATGGAAAGATGACAAGTATGATTCATGAGACCTCAGTATTAGGGTAGCTGAAGGGAATATGCATACATATATGTTTATGTATATATATGGGTGAATGTGTATGTATGTATATATCTATATGTGTATATATATATATATATATATATATATATGGAGAGAGAGAGAGAGAGACAGAGCGGACACAGGGTGAGTTGAAGATGAAGGGAAGATATCTAAAAGAAATAAAATCAAATTAAGGCATGAGAGAGGAACATACTGAGAGAGGGAGATAAGGAGAGATAGAATGGGGTGGATTATCTCACATAAAGGTGGTAAGAGGAAGCAGTTCTGTGGGAGGAGGTGAGAGGGTAGGTGAGGGGGGGAATGAACAAACATTGCTCTCATCAGATTTGGCCTAAGGAGGGAATACCATACATACCCAATTGGGAATATTACCCCACAGGAAAGAAGAGGGAAGAAGATAAAAAAATGGGGGGGATGATGGAGGGGAGGGCTGATGGGGGTGGAGGTAGTCAAAAATGAACACTTTTGAAAGGGGACAGGGTCAAGGGAGAAAATTTAATAAAGGGGGATGGGTTGGGAAGGAGCAAAATATAGTAAGTCTCTCACAACATGAGTATGGTGGAAGGGTTATACATAATGATACACATGTGGCCTATGTTGAATTGTGTGACTTATTAGGGAGGGTGGGTGGGAAGGGAAGAGGTGAGAGAATTTGGAACTCAAAGTTTTAAAAACAGATGTTCAAAAACAAAAAAAAATGTTTTTACATGCAACTAGAAAGTAAGATACACAGGCAATGGTGCGTAGATATTTATCTTGCCCTACAAGAAAGGAAGGGAAAAGGGGATGGGAGGGGAGTGGGGTGACAGAGGGGAGGACTGACTGGGGAACAGGGCAACCAGAATATATGCCATCTTGGAGTGAGGGGAGGGTAGAAATGGGGAGAAAATTTGTAATTCAAAGTCTTGTAAAAATCAATGCTGAAAACTAAATATGTTAAATAAATTAAAAAAAGAAAAAAAAAGAAAAATGAAAATAAAAAAAATATTTTGTTCATATACACAACATTCAAGGGCCTATGGGATGTTCAGGGAGGACTAGCTCCTCTGGTATTAGGGCTTGCTGAGCCCTTTCCAGGGCTGGTCATTCACCTGTGGTGTCCACTTATCACCCAACTCTCACCTATGGCTCCAAGAAGCTGTAGCATGCCAAGTGGCCACACCCCAGTAAAACCATCTTAGCAAACGAGCTAACCTAGGTTGAGGGTAACCAACAGGTCTCAAACCTGTTAAAGTGAGTTAGGGGGATGTTTACCCCAAGCGTGTGAAGATTTCCCCATGAAGAATGGGCAGGTGAGAACAATTTGCTCCAAGACCACTGAGGCAGGTGCTGTGGAGTGTTTAGAGCTTGGTCAGACATTGAGGATGCAAAGGTTACCCACTGCATCCTAGGACCATCACCTGACTTCTGTCTTGTCACTGGACTTCAGTGACTTTGGAGAGAGAGTGAGTCTGATGACTCTGCACAACTCTGCGTCACTTACATCCAATTTGGTCACAAGTAAAGACATCTCCTGTGATGTCATTGGTTCTCTTCAAAAATGAAGGACAAATAACAACTCAGCATCTAGACAAACTAGACTGCTAGCTATTCCTGTAACTCAATACCTCAATACTCCTATATCCCGCTTCCATGGCTTTTCAGTGATCTCTCTCTCTCTCTCTCTCTCTCTCTCTCTCTCTCTCTCTGTATATACATACATATATATATATATATATACACACACACACACACACACACACACACACACACACACACACACGATAATGATATTCATTTTGGAAACATCTTGCCCTAAAATGTCAACCTTCCTTGGGTCTCCAAAGGTCTCCAAAACTCGCTGTGCCACTACATAAGTGAACAGCTTTTTTGTTATCTCTTCCATCATTCCATCAATGGATTCCAGTGGCTTATTTATAATGCTGTCCAGGACTCCTGGAACTGAGGCTGACAGATGCTACTCCAGAAGGTTAATAGGATGACAATTCTTCCCCTAGCCCTTAAGAAGGGATTATGTCTGAGCAGAAGATGAGCAGATTATTCCAGAAACAGAAACTGACAGCTTTTTCCCAGAAACTAGAACCCCCATTTGGTCCCTTGTGATAAACGGGCAAATCTAGAAGATTGGTGGTCCACAATCAGTACCTTGGTGCCTGTTATGCTGATTCCTCCCAGGGACTCTGACATAGATAAATACATCAATCAATAAGATTCATGATGGGAAGAATTTAAAGAAAGAAGAAAGAGCATTTCAATTGTTCTTTTGCTTGTAAAATAGCATCTGAGATAGGAATAAAAGGGAATTTTCCCCAATTGACTGTCATCAGAAATAGCCCATGATCAATAACCACAATGCATTTGGAAACTGGACTGATATTTTGCATTTTGGGACTTACTCTCCAAGTTCAAGGTTACCAAGGTGAGTTCTAATCTAAGTGGTTGGGGTGTTTGTGTCTGTCTGTGTGTGCTAATTACTTGTTTATGTAAAGCTTTTACATCTGTAAAACATTCAAGGTAGGAGAAGCCATAAATGACTTTGAATTGGTTGAACATTCACTGCAAAACTTTAAGTTAAATTGCATTAAGCATTAGTTGCTTTAAGTTAGAAGTTAGCTGAAAAGGAGAATTGACTAAAAAAAAAATCTTGTGCTATGTGGTTTTACGGCAGACAATTCTTATCATGAGATGCAGAATACATTTCAGGCACACATGACAAGTAGCAGTAGCAGTGTTACTTCCCTGAAATAGATCCTTCTTAGTTTCTTTGTGAAAACTCCAAATGTGAAATCCAAAAATATAATTTATGTCATTTGAAATTGCTCAGGAATAGGCATCACAACCTTCACCTGATCAAATCATCTGAAATAGGAAGATTTCTGTTTAAAATTCCTTTTTTTATTAAAAAGGGGGGAGGGGAACTCTTATGACTGCAACCAAGATATGCTCAGAAACTTTTTTTTAAGTATGTACTGAAAGAAAGCGGCCACACACAATTTTAAGGATCATCTGCTAATGACTAACAAAGGAAATGAATTTTGAAATTAATAACAATATGGAAAAAGAAAGTATGTGTACTAGTGGACATCTGTTGCAGGATTTTTCTTTAGTCTGATCCCTACAATTAAGTGGTTCACACCCTTTTTGTTTGTTTGTTTGTTTTTGGTTCACACCCTTTTGAAGGCACCTGAAATAAACAATTTTTCATATCTATTTGGGGTGATTGCATGTTTTTCAGAAAGCTGAAACCAAAAATGGCACAGATTGGGAAGTATCTAAGGAAAAGCAAAAGCAGACAGTGCCTGTCTGGATTAACTAATGAATATCTGCAATTCCCTCTAAGCACCACTTTCTTTTCAATCACTAACGTCAAATTTCTCTTTGACATCACTTGGGGAACACACAAGTTTTCTTTTTTTAATCTGGATAAGTCTGTTACTTACATTTCCTTAATCTTTGGTCACCGATATAATCAATTTGAAATTCATGCTATACTTTTTTATTGAGAAAGAAAATACTCTGCTTATTAAATAAAGGTTTATTTCCAATTAATATTAATTCATTGCAAATAGTGAAATTTCATTATTTGAAAATAAAGAGATGTCATGAAGCATACCTGAGATGAGCTATGTTTGCGTGTGGTGTGTGTGTGTGTGTGTGTGTGTGTGTGTGTGTGTGTGTGTGTATGCAAAATAGCTTGAGTTGATATACTAGACTGGTCAAATCAGTTAAAAAAATCAACTAGTTATTTTATAAAAGTAACATAGCATTTGTTAGTTTTTTTCTTTAAAAAGTTGTATCAATGCTTCGGGGATTTTTTGCAACTGTCATTCCCTGATACAACTTCTTCCAGTTGAACCCTCCTTTGTGAAAAAGAGAAATTGTTCAGCAGAGTCAAATGACACAGTGCTTATGTGCCATAGTATCTTACTCCCTCCCCCAACTCTGATTAAGAAGAATAAAATGTGTTTCATTACCTGTCCTCTAAGACTAATACTGGTCATTGCATTAACTTGAGATCACTTACTTTTTGGAATTGTCTTCATTCACATCTCTTTAGCCATTGTATATATTGTTCTCCTTTCTTCATTCTGCATCAGTTCGTATGTCTTCCTATTTTTCCCTGAATTATTCATTGGCATTATTTCTTATGGCACAATATTATACAACATTTGTATACCATAATTTGCTAAGCCATTCCCCTAGTTAAATTGTGGGGGATTTTAATTATTCCATGTTTTGACATACAATATTTGTTTAAATTGTACTAAGAAATTAAATGAGGGAAGTTCATGAAAAAAACGCAATTTGTGATATGTCTTTGTGAATAGATTTGAAAAATTTTTTATCTCAGATGTCTCCAAAAGAGTATGAACCATTTAATCATAGGGATCAGACTAAGCAAAAAAGTAACATTTTACAATGTGTCCTGATTTTTATACTCTAAATGAAATGTATATAACACACCCGAATTAATGGAATTGTATTTCTTCCAAAATATCCTTTCCTATGTGTGATTAATTGTTTATTTTGGATGTGTCTACACACAGAATGTTGGGGAAGATGGCAGTAGAGAGTGAGATCAAATCATTAAAATAATCTTTTTTTAAAAAAAATTACTCTATCAGTATACATACTCAGCTTTGGCCAGATTTGACCCTGTAGCCTATACCATTTTGAAGGTTTTTATTTAGGCAGGCCAAACTCTAACTATAATTTCTTAAAGCTATAGGAATGTGCAGTCTTTAGGGTTACAAAAATCTACATAAATGAAATTACTTTTAGCCTGCCAAAAGATGCATAGTATGATCTCTGTAAGGTTCTAAGATTCCTTTTTCCCTAGGAAAACATGAGTACCCTAAATACCAGTGCCAGTGGCCATTGATTTTTCAAAGCACTCTCTACTCTGCTCTTACCTCTCCATTTCACATCGATCATTTCATTTAATTGCTTATGACATTCTGGTGAGGAGATCAAATCTACCCTTGCCTAGCCCAGTAAAGAAAAGAGTGTTTGCAAAAAGTATGGTTCTTCACTTTTGGTCAGAATACAAAATGAAACCTTAAACTATGTTCACAAACTGCAATGTAATTATTTTAGTAGCTGAGAAATGCCAAGAAATTTGCATGGAAAGATACTATTCTGCCTCCTGATCCATTACTCCTGGGACATGTTCTCATTCCATAAAATTACATGGAAAAGAAGAAAAGAAATTTTGTTCATTGTTCTTGAGTATAGGTCATCATCTCTGTGCTGGAACTGGCTGCAAAGAGTCCCTCTCAAAGATATAAATTAAGACAGATCCAGTTACATCACCTCTGTTTTGTTGTCTGTTTGTGCTTCCCATTCTGAATGGTGCCATTTCAGAGCCTAGAGGCAAATAGACAAAATGGCACCTTTGGCTATCACCAAAGGAAGTCAGGTAAATTAAAGGTTCTTTAACCACATGTTCAGTTGTCCAATCTGTGGCAGCACACCTGAAGCCTCTCAAGAGACTTGGTCCTTTCTTAGAAAACAAGAATCAGGGACAGCTAGGTGGTATGGCATATAGAGCACTGGCTCTGGAGTCAAGAATACCTGAGTTCAAATCTGGCCTGTGACCCTAAGCAAGTCACTAACTGCACTTGCCTCCAAAAAAAGAAAGAAAACAAGTGACATGGCTGCCTAGTAGCTCCATATTATTCCACTGAAGGCACTAATAGAATATTAAGCATATGAGCTAATTATACTGACCTGATCTACTGGTTTCCATAGCCAATTCTCTCAATCCTGACAGTCTGACTGGCTCATACATATATTTCCTGTGTCTTAATATTAATAATCCTCTGATATTTTTCAGGTTAGATTGAGTGCACAAGATCTGTTTCATAGATGTGGAGGCTAATTAGACTATAGTGAAAAATTAAGAGATATCCCATTATGGTGGGGGAAGAGTACTGGATTAAGAGTCAGAGGTTTTAAGTTCAAATCCTACCTCTACCTCTGCTACTTACATGACCTTAGGCAAGCCATTTCCCTTCTCTGGGCCTCAGTTTCCCTGTTTGTAAAATGACAAGGGTTAGACTAGATGACCTCTAAGATCCTTTCCAGCTCCAAAGCTACGATCCTATGATTCTATTACATAATACCTGATGTTCTCTGGAGCCAAATATGACCTATATCCCAGAAACCAAAAATAAATGGCACTCATTTTCTTGTTACAAATGACCAGGACTGTGTAAGAAATCATCAGTCATTTTTTAGGATCCGAGGTCAAACTCTGCAATCACCATGGTTTCTCCCCACATTCCTGGATCTCTCTTGAAAGATCCTGAAACTCGTTCTACTGGGAGAAGGAGAGAATTGCTATCATTTGGGTTGGGGATGTCAAAGCAGTTTGCTGCAGTCAGACATCACTGAATACTATCAGGTTTCCACCTTCCAGACCGTGAGTTACTTTTGGTGTCTGCAGTTCATGTGCTCAGATGGAAGGAAGGAACTTTAAATTCTAGTTTGTGATTTTAGCCTAAATAGCACAAGAGAATCAAGTCAGACAAAACCATTGTAATTGTGGGAGGAGAGGGGGAAAAGAATGGGATTGGAAGGGTATATGCCTTTTTTCTCAGTCCAAGGTAAAGCACATGGCAAAATCCTGCTTACCAATTTATTCTTGTGTTCTCCCCAAACCCCCACTAAATATGTGGCAATGCTACATCAAGCTCCTAACTACTGTATGTCCCTCTATAATTATTTATTGAAATCCTCCTCCCACTTCTTGTACCCCTACTTGAGTCACAAGGGATGGAGAGAGAATAGGAAAGAGCTATACAACGGTGATAAATGTTTCTAAGTATGCATTTTCATTCAGCAGACAAATATTCTCCCTTTTATATTCAGTCATTCTTTAGGAGGCAATGCCTTCCTGTGGCCCATTGAAAAGTCATCTTAATTCACTCGGTATCCTCCCCTCCCCATTCAGCCATGCCTATTCCTGTTAAGAGAATGAGTCTCCCACTTTCATAATTGCTCTTAAGAGAAGGGCTAAAGCAAAAGGCAAAACTGATGAGGCAAATTAATGAGTCTTTTCCTCTTCAAAAATCTACATATTTCATATGCAAAATGCCACTAATTGAGCTAATTTGGGGGCATCGTTATTCCTGCTGTGTTTATGAACAAACAAAAGACACATTCAGCTAAATGCCACTCTGAAACACAATAGAATCATTACTAAAACTTAATACTCAGATCCACACAGAGCAATCAAAATGTTCTGCAGATATTAATAATACTTTCTGAATCCTTAAAAAATGTATTGAACACTTTTCCATATACAAGCTGAAAGGGGCTTTTCCTTAGTTTATTACTTTCCAAGGCTTTTTTCCATCTTCAGACAGAGAAACTGAGACAAAAGTGCTAAAGAAAATTGATCAGTCATGCAAGATAACAGTAGTGGAGCCAAAGCCCTAGATGGAATAGAACCCTGGAGAGCTGCCATCATTCTCATGCACCATCTATTAGAAGAGACCCATCTTCCCATCCAACAACAGACTCATGTTTGGAATTAATCCTTTTCTGTTTTCCTCATTTAAAAGCAAACATGTACTGCCACACGGCTGAATGTTAAATAACAGTCCTGGGTCACATTTGCTGCCTGATCTTCCAATCAAAGTTGTGCATTAGGAACCAGGAGACCTAAATCTCAACATAGTGACTGGCCCTGATTAATTGAATAACTTCAGGCACAATTCCCAGTGCCCCTCACCTATACAGTAAAGAGCATAGCATCACCCCAAGGGTGCAGAATCATTATAGAGCAATTAGAAAGCTATGGCAGTGCCTCTGAGATACTGGGTTATTAAATACTTCTGTGGTTGGTTCAAATACTTACCTCCTGCTGTATCACAGAATTCCTGGACAGTCTTAAACCTAGGTTAAGTTGTAGTTTATTTGTTTTCCTCAGATCTGTGATTTCATTGGTCTAAGCAACTCCACATGAGGAAACTTCTTCTATCAATGCAGTCCAGTACTTGCTCCAAAATGTATAGACTTAGACCCTCTTAGAGTCTATAGAGGGTGTATTATAAAGTGACTTTCCAAGAGTCATATAACCAGTATGAGCGAGAGATATGACTTAAACTCAGGTCTTCCTGAATCCATGGCTTCCTCTATCTACTACTCCATGACCACATAGATGGAGGCATTAACCTCAATGATTTGCTATGAGGCAGTAGGAAGTTGTCCTTGACTCAAAATACATGTGCCCTATCCCATTCCACCATCAGAGGGTTAAAAACAATAATAATATCGCAAGTACTCATGTAAAGCAAATGTAAGCATTATAAAAACCTTACAGTATACATGAATCTCACATGGGAAAGAACAGACACACACTTATAAAAACCTGAAAGGAAAACGAAAGAATGAATAAACCCATGTGCTTGGGATAACTCACAATTGTAGAACTGTAAGTAAACTTCTGTCCTAGAAACTGTCCAAAAATATTCCTTGATGAATATAACTTCTGTGTTAACTAGATTTACCCCTCAACAGCATCATTTCCAACTTCTGGCTTGCTAGTACCTGGAGTTGAAATAGCATTAGAAAAAAAATACAACTTTTATCCTAAGAAGGGCAAAAGCCTCTCCAACCCTGTTTCTTTGCAAGACTTCCCCTCCTTCTCTATTTCCCACTACAAGTGACAATGTAGAGAATCATCTTCTGTCTTTTCTTCTCAGCGGAAAATCATTAACAGACAAAAGTATATTCTATTTCTTGCTATTCTCTCAGCAGCAGGTGACAAAAGAGAGCACTCCAGGTTCTCATTATGCAACCAATCTTTCCAGCAATACCACAGGACAGAGTGCTGTCGCTGTTTGACACAATTCTGAAATCTGTCTTTTCATCTATTTTCCTCAGCCCTCTCCCTCCTCTCTCTCTGCCTATTTCTTCCTCCACCACTTCTCTCCTCTCCTTGGGTTCCAGCTTATTGTTTAGTAACCAAATTTTCAGCTTCTCAGATAAACTACATTTGTCCTACATCATAGAAAAAGTCTAGAGTCCATATTTTCCCAATTGTTAAACCAAAAGTTCTCTAATTGTTCATATACAGATCACTGAGGAATACTGTATTCTCTTTTTGCCCCACTATGCTACTTGAATAGTTAGGTTGTTAGAATCAAATGAGACAATGCTGTCTCAGAATTCTGAGTAAGACTTAATATCAGTAACTGCTTTTCTTAGAAATTTGAGCGAACTTGTGTCCCAGGCAAGTGACTTGTCAAGACAGACATAATTCAGCAACTGCTTTTCTCAGAAACAGACTTATGCTCCCAGACAAATGAACTGACAAGGGTCCCTCACTTATATTAAAAAAAGATCTGAAAAAATGCTTAATAAAATAGCACTGAGGACTTTTAAGAACAAAAAATGAAGAACCAAATAAAAATGTTTTCAAAAAGTATATAGTGCCAGCCCAATGTGTTTGCAATTAGTATATATTATATATACATCCATATATTTGTACATATGTGTGTGTATGATCTTCCTGTAGAAATCCAGCCATATGCCATGTCAAAGCCTGTTGTACCAATTCCAAGAAGCCTGAGGGGTTACTGAGAGAAGACAGGGTGAGAGGGTACTGGGAGAAGACAGGGTGAAGTGAACACAATGAGTTAATGATTAGGTCTGTCAACAAGTGTTTATTAATGTTTACTCTCTTCACTTATTTATTGATATCCATTTCAAGAAAGCTTATATAATAAATACTACCCATTGTGCTGAGAACTATCCATCTTTTCTTTGCTTCCTTGTAAGTTTTCTTATCTGTTGTGCAATTTTTACTTTGTTCTTTTCTCCTTTCTTCCCCCTCAACCCCAGAAGGCTAGAATTAAGCACAGATATATTTATGTACAGATATACATATACTTATATACATACATATATAGACATATACACATAATATATATATACACATATGCCTTTACATACATACATTTACTTATGTATACATATACTTAGATATCTATAATCATACTCATATATAGACATATACATTCATATGCATCTATGCAAGACCATGCTTTACTTATTTGTCCCTTGTTTCTCTGAGGGTAGATAACCTCTTCCTTCATAAGTCCAAGTCTTTTCATATTTTTCCAAGTCCACCAAATGATCATTTCCTATACCACAGCAATATTCCAACCTTATACTGTCTAATTATTTTAAGTAGTCCAAAACAACATTGCAAAATATGGCTGACTCATAATATAGTTTCCCTATTTATCTCTTTCAATCAAATCCATTTTAACCTTAACTTTGTCCAAGATCATGATTACTACTCCTGCTCTTTTTTCCCTAACAATTTGTACTGCTGATCTTTTTTTAAGTTTCTGTGTATCTCTTATATCCTATCTCTTTTAACTCCTCTACTCTACTTCTACTGCCCTTCTGTTATTAAACCTACCCCACCCAAGTATTCCTCTCTTATCCTCCCATTCCCATTGATCCAAACCCCCTTCTATGCCCCCCTTTAACATATTCCCTCACCCATCCTTCTAAAGATCCCTCCTTTATCCTCTCCCCCTTCCCTATCCCCTCAGTATTTTATTTCTTTATGAGATTAAAAGACTTTTGTACTCTTCTAGATATATTTGTATTGTTCCCTCTTGAACCCATTCATTATGCAAGTAGATTTCCAGAACTACCAGCCCTCTTCCCGCCATCTAATTCCTCTGTGTCATTTCTTCCTTTTGTACCTCATTTGAATAAGATAATTACTCTATTTAGATGTTCCTAAATGGTTTTACTTTTTAAAATCATATCATACTCAGGTCTACCCCAATTTTCTTACAAGCTACCCAATCACTAATAACAATCTTAGACATATGTTTTACATTTCCTCATATAAAAGGTAAGCAGTCTGTCTTTATTGATTTCCTTGTAATTAGTCTTTGGTATGTACCTTATATTTCTCTTGGTTCTTCTATGTCAAATCTTCTGTTAAGTTCATGTTGTTTTTTTAAACAAAATCCTGAAAGTCTGAAAATTCATTAAATGTCCATTTTTTTCCATTCAATGCTTAGCTTTTCTGAGTATGGTAGTTTCAGCCAGAACCCCAGTTCTTTTGCAATTCTATATACAGTGTTCTAAGACCTGTGATTTTTTGAAGCATATTTTTATTATTTAATATTTTTAGTTTTCAACATTGATTTCCACAACATTTTGAGTTACAGATTTTCTCCCCATTTCTACCCTCCCCCCCCCACTCCAAGATGGCATATGTTCTGATTGCCCCATTCCCCAGTCTGCCCTCCCTTCTGTCACCCCACTCCCCCCATACCTTACTTTCTTGTAGGGCAAGATAAATTTCTATTGCCTGTATATCTTATTTCCTAGTTGCATGTAAAAACAATTTTTTTGAACATTTGTTTTTAGAACTTTGAATTCCAAATTCTCTCTCTTCTTCCCTCCCCACCCACCCTCCTTGAGAAGGCAAGCAATTCCATATAGGCCACATGAGTATCATTATGCAAAACACTTCCATAAAAGTCATGTTGTGACTTTTATATTTTCCTCCATCCTATCCTGTCCCTCTTTATTCAATTTTCTCCCTTGACCCTGTCCCTTTTCAAAAGTGTTTGCTTTTGGTTACCTCCTACCCCAATCTGCCGTCCCTTCTATCATCACCCCTCTCTTATCCTCTTCCCTCTACTTTACTTTGGGGTAAGATACCCAATTGAGTGTGTATGTTATTCCCTCCTTAAGTCAAATCCAATGAGAGCAGGATTCACTCATTCCCTTTCACCTTTCCGCTCTTCTCTTCAAATAGAACTGCTTTTTATTGCCACTTTTATGTGAGATAATTCACCCCATTCTATCTCTCCCTTTCTCCCTCTCTCAATATATTCCTCTCTCACCCCTTAAATTTATTTCATTTTTTTAGATATCATCCCTTCATATTCAACTCACCCTGTACCCTCTGTCTATATATATGTACATTCCCTTCAACTACCCTAACACTGAGAAAAGTCTCATGAATTAAAAATATCATCTTTCCATGTAGGAATGTAAACAAAATGGTTCAACTTTAGTAAGTCCCTTATTATTTCTCTTTCCTATTTACCTTTTCATGCTTCTCTTGATTCCCGTATTTGAAAGTCAAATTTCCTATTCAGCTCTGGTCTTTTCATCATGAGAACCTGAAAGTCCTGTATTTCATGGAAAATCCATATTTTGCCTTGGAGTATTATACTCAGTTTTGCTGTGCAGGTGATTCTTGGTTTTAATCCTAGCTCCTTTGCCCTCCAGAATATCATAATCCAAGCCCTTCAATCTCTTAATGTAGAAGCTGCTACATCTTGTGTTATCCTGATTGTGTTTCCACAATAATCGAATTGTTTCTTTCTGGCTGCTTGCAATATTTTCTACTTGACCTGGGAACTCTGGAATTTGGCTACAATATTCCTAGGAGTTTCTTTTTGGGATCTTTTTCAAGAGGTGATTGGTGGATTCTTTCAATTTTTATTTTACCCTCTGGCTCTAGAATATCAGGGCAGTTTTCCTTGATAATTTCATGAAAGATGGTGTCTAGGCTCTTTTTTTGATAATGGCTTTCAGGTACTCCAATAATTTTTAAATTATTTCTCCTGGATCTATTCTCCAGGTCAGTGGTTTTTCCAATGAGATATTTCACATTGTCTTCCATTTTTTCATTCCTTTGGTTCTGTTTTAAAATTTCTTGATTTCTCATAAAGTCACTAGCTTCCACATGCTCCAATCTAATTTTTAAGGTAGTATTTTCTTCAGTGGTCTTTTGGACCTCCTTTTCCATTTGGCTAATTCTGCCTTTCAAGGCATTCTTCTCCTCGTTGGCTTTTTGGAGCTCTTTTGCCATTTGGGTTAGTCTATTTTTAAGGTGTCATTTTCTTCAGTATTTTTTGGGAATCCTTTAGCAAGTCATTGACTTGCTTTTTATGACTTTCTTGCATCACTCTCATTTCTTTTCCCAATTTTTCCTCTACTTCTCTTGCTTGCTTTTCCAAATCTTTTTTGAGCTCTTCCATGGCCTGAGACCAATTCATATTTTTCTTGGAGGTTTTTGATGTAGGCTCTTTGACATTGTTGATTTCTTCTGGCTGTATGTTTTGATCTTCTTTGTCACCAAAAAAAAGATTCTATAGTCTGAGTCCTTTTACACTGCCTGTCCATGTTCCCAGCCAACTACTTGACCCTTGAGCTTTTTGTCAGGATAGGACTGCTTTTAGAGTACAGAGTACTTTGTCCCAAGCTTTAGGGACCTTGCGCTGTTGTTTTCAGAGCTACTTCCACCCTACAGTTACCACAACCTCTGCCACACCAGTCCTCCTCCTCCCCCAAGAACCACCAACCAGCACCATGACCCAGATCCAAGCAGGACAAAGCAAGAGAATCCTGCCTCTGCACCAGCAAAGCAATCCCTGCACTCCCGCTCTGACCTACCACTGATTCCTCCCACCGTGTAGGCCAGGGACTCTGGAAGCAGCTGACTGGAGCTCTGGAAGCAGCCACAGGAGCTTCCTACTGCTGCTGCCACAGTGCTACCTCCACCACCCTGGGGCTGGGACTGGACCACACACTTCTCTTACCCAGATCCAGCAGTTTTCCCAGTAACCTGCTCCCTTGTCTTTGGCGTTTGTGGGTTGAGAAGTCTGGTGACTGCCACAGCTCAGTGATTCAGAGCCCTAAAGCCTGGTCTGCCTGATTCTCAGTTTGGTTGGTCCTAGCGTGCCCATGCTGAGTTTCGCTCTGCTCCCAGCACAGTGCAATAGACCCTTCCCAGAGACCATCCAGGCCATCTTGGGCTGGAGACTTGTTTCTCTCTGTTATTTTGTGGGTTCCATAGCTCTAGGATTTGTTTAGAGCCATTTTTACAGGTGTTTGGAGGGATTTGGGGGAGAGCTTAAGTGAGTCTCTGTTTTCCAGCTATCATCTTGACCTGTGATCTTTTAATGTCACCACTGCTAGATCTTGTTTAATTCTAATTGTAGCACCACCATGTTTAAATTGTTGTTTTTTTTTTTCTTGTTGCTCTTAATACTTTATTTTTGAGCTGGGGAGGGGGGTCGAGTCAGAAATTGACAATGATATTCCTGTAGGTTTTCCTCATAGGATCTCTTTCAGGTGGTGATCAGTGGATTTTTTTTCTATTTCTACTTTCCCCTCTTGTTCTAATACTTCAGGACAATTTTCTTTAATTATTTCTTCTTTTATTGTATCAAGATTCTTTTTCAATCATAGCTTTCAGGTATGCTGATTATTTTTATGTTTTCTCTTCTTGATCTGTTCTCCAGATCAGTTGTTTTTCTTTCATTCACTTCTGTTTTTTCATTATATTTTATTTTATTATTTCTTGATCTCTTATGACTTCACTGGCTTCCCCTTGTCCTATTCTGATTTTCAAGGAATCATTTTCTTCCTTAAGGTTCTGGATATCCTTTTCTAGTTGGTTGAATTTCTTTTCATTATCTTCTTGTTTTTCTTAGATTATTCTCTTTTTTTTGGTTTTTCCTCAATCTCTCTCATTTGATTTTTAAAGTCTTTTTAAAGTTCTATAAATTCTTTTTGGGCAGGTGACCATTTGATATTACTCTTTAGGGTAGAAGAGTATCCTCTTCTGAAGATGAACCCCAGTCTTCTCTATTACCATAGTAACTCTCTGTGGTTGGAATCTTTCTCCATTGCCTGCTTATTTTCTTTTTATTTGTAGTAGTTTATTTTTTTTAATCATCCATAGTCCTGAGGAACAGAGTATAGTTCCTCTTACCTCAGATCCTCCTTCAGTTCTCCCCTCTAGCCTGGAACTGAAACCAAGACCTCCAGCTTCCTGTAAGTGCCCACAGCCAGCAGTGTCCCTGCCCCACTGCTTCTGCACTCACCAGGCATGTGTTGGTTCCTTCTCACCCCCACTGCATTGTCTCCACAGCACAGCTGGGTCTGACATCCTTGTCAGCAGATTCCCTTGATCTTCCCCAGCTCAGATGCCCAACTCCTCTCACTGTCAGAGCAGGAGGGGAGGGTGCAGAATATTCCTGTGGCTGGGGTTCAGGCTGCCTCCTAACCCATATATCCCCAGGGCTCATTACTTACTGCTTAAGCAGAACTAGCCTTATTCTTCATTGGGACCAAATCTTATCCTAGGATTTTTCTTCATATCTTCTCCATTTGACCCAGGAAGACCCTCGTTCTACCCCTACTCACTTATTTTTACTACCCTATGTTTGCCCTGAGGCATTATTTTATCTCATTTTCAGGGGAAATCTAGAGAGCTTGGAATTTTCTGACCTACTCCACCATCTTCCCAAAGTCCTCTCCCATTGGGACTATTAAAGAGTTTGGTGACCAGCTGATTCACACCTGTACTAAGATTTGAATTGATGCTAGAATAAATAGATGCAAATTACAAGAATGGAAATTCAGGAACTCAAAATTTTAAAAATAGATGTTCAAAAACAAAAAAAAAGTTTTTGCATGCAGCTAGGAAATAAGATACACAGGCAATGGGGTGTAGAAATTTATCTTGCCCTACAAGAAAGGAAGGGAAAAGGGGATGGGAGGGGAGTGGGGTGACAGAAGGGAGGGCTGACTGGGGAACAGGGCAACCAGAATATATGCCATCTTGGAGTGGGGAAGGGTAGAAAGGGACAGAAAATTTGTAATTGAAACTCTTGTGAAAATCAATGCTGAAAACTAAATATAATAAATAAATAAATTAAATAGATAGATAGATAGATAGATAAGCAAATAAATAAATAGAAAGAATAGAAATTCCGTTTAGGTAATGTTTGTGTGTATAAAACATCAGCTTAAGCAGTTCAAGATAAAATTGTTTCAGTCAACTCATTAGAACTGTATGATTCTAAAAATAAGCTGTTTGGCTGATTTTGTACAGTTCTGCTTAAAGGCAGAAGTTGGATTAAATGACCTCCCAATGTCCCTTTTCCAGCTCTGAGATTCTACACCCCAAATCTTTATTTACTTCTTGAGGTCATTTCCCTTCCTAAAGTGATTCATCAAATATAATACTGTGTTTACTGGCCCATGAATTTATAGGCATAGGTGAAGAACTCCCTCTGTCAACAGAGATATCATCTTCTCTGCAATTTGTTAAAATCCAGTTTCACATTGCACAATGCTCAATCTTTAAATTAAATCCAAAAGCTTGTACATTTTAGTCTTTGGGGTATTCTATTGCATTAGGGCTATCTGCCCTACTAAAGTTCTCTAAGGCTGCCTGGGACCTGTCATTTGCCCTGCAGCTGCAACTTTAGGACTACCAAGTCCTTCTATCCACCACTGCAGCTATGGCTCCTCTTAAATGTTTCACCTCCACCAATTAGAACATGAGCTCCTTGAAAAAGTATATTACTTTTCTGTTTGTATCCCCAGCGCTCAGCACTGTACTTGGCACATGGAAGGAGTTTAACAAATGCTTCATTCCTTCATTCTAGTTTTAGAGGTGCCTGAAGTGGTTAAGTCTCTGGCCCAAGGTCATACAGTCAATATACGGCAGAGGTCAGACTAAAACTATTATAATATATTACACCCTACTCTTCCTTATTAAATACAACATACAGGGTTGCACCCAGTTCTGCCCTCAACTGGCTGTGTGACATTCACTAAGGTACTTATCTTCTCCTTTACCATAAGAAAAAAAAAATAACCCTGGAAAGCATTACTAACGATTATGTAGTTCTGGGCAAGACTGTAAGAGCAGTATGAGGTAATCTCTATGGTACCTTCCCATTTCTAAAATTGATTCTATTATTCTCCAATTTAACCTTTTCTTGACAAATAAGGATTGTTATTATGAAAAACGCTTCTTGTCTTTTGCTGCAATGCCCTGTAGTGCTAACTCCTCTCTTATAGCTAGATTGCTATGTGTGACTGCTATCTAGGTACTACCCACTATCTAATCTTCTAAGATTGTCCTGATCCTTCTTATCTGCAGAGATAGGCTAGGAAATTCTCTCACTGAACTTGTAAAGAACTGATCATTGAATAGAATTTTGAGTGGAGGCTTAAGGAATAGCAAAACTTTCTGACAACTACTTAGGGGTCTCAAAGGCCTTTTTCTGGTTTGATTCAAGTTTATCTGCTTCTGGTGATTAGACCAGATGATACTCTGGATAGCCATTAAGGAGCCCCCTGGCTTTGAAAACCCAGATGTTGGTGCTTCTCTCTCTGGTAACCATGTATGAATAACTTTGGTCAGATAGCTAGAAGCCTGTCTGTTGATATTTTCTTTGTTTGTAATTTCTGTTTGTATTTGCTCTGAAGTTCAGGGTGCTGAGTTTTCTCCCTGAACTAAATGAATGATATATGTGTGTTTGATCCAAGTGAGATTGTAATCCCTTAAAGTTGCTTTCCTTAGAAAAGCAAATCAAAGAACCTGTACTAGTAGCCCTCCTGTGTGCTGCTGTTATTGGCCTTACACAGCCACAGTAGCGGCAAGTAGCATTGTTGTTACACAAGGGATGGTCTATTCATTCTTATTCTTTTTAGTGATTTTTTCCCCTGAAATAAGTGTTGTATTTTTTCAAAAGATTTTTCTTATATCTATTATTATAATCATGTGATTCTTATTGTTTTGTTATTAATTTGGCCAATTATATTTATAGTTTTCCTAATATTAAATTAACATTGCATTCTTAGTATGAATTCAACCTTGTTATAATATATAATCTTTTTGCTGTTACTATAACTTCTTTCCTAGTATTTTATTAAAAAATTTTGCATTGATGTTCATCAAGGATATTGACATATAGCGTCCTTTCTGGTTTTTTTTAACTATGGGTTAGGTGTCAAGACTATATTTGTGTCCTAGATGAAACTTTTGGCAGGATACTTTCTTTTCCTACTTTTTAAACAGTTAATATAATATTAAAAATAAATATTCCTTGAATATTTGATTGAATACATTTGTTAATCTATCTAGTTCCTGGTGGCATTCTTGTTTAGTTTACTTGTGGTTTTTAGAAAATGTATCTCAGTAGCTTGTTTATTTCTATAAAAGGATACCTTAGGGGATCGGTGGTGGGCAGTGAGCTGCTCACACTCATCTGCAGGCAAAGATAGAGTCGACCAATTACTGATCTGACTTTATATGTGCTATAGCATCAATGGAACAGAACAAAAAAGTTGAGGCCCAGCATGGCTATGTTTCAGTGTAGGTTCATTAAAAATAAATTATACAAAAATAACTCCATCAGTGAAATATCATACATTTATCATACCTGTATATTGTCCAAGTATACGCTATGGACAAGATGGAGAGATCTAGATTAAATATGCATATAATTGGGATGATTCCAAATGGGTTGAATAATCACAACTAAAGCATAGTAATTAATGGACTGATATCATCTTATTGGAAGTCTTCTAGTGGAGTACTCCAGACATCTGACCTTGGCCCTATCCCATTCAACATTTTAATCAATGGATTTGTTGCAGGTAGAGAGGACATGCTAATCAACTCTATGGGTGATATGAAGCTAGGTACAGAATCCCAAAGATCTCAGCAAAAAAAAAAAAAACAGGCTGAAACTCATGAGTAAATGTAACAGAGATAAAATTTTAAAATATAAAAATATAAGATATAATAAGGATAAAAATAAAATCATGAACAAATATAATAGGGATAAAATTAAAATATAATAGAGATAAAACCAAAAGTCCTATAATGAGGTTGAAAAATTACACAGAATTACAAAAACTACCCAAAAAGAGGAAGTGTGGAATGTGACTAGGCAACAGAAAATCATAAAAAAGACCTGGGGATTTTAGTGTACTGCAAGTTCAATATGGGTCAATATTCTGATATGCAGTCATAAAATAGCTAACATGACTTTAGGTTGCTTCAGTAACCAGAAAAACGAGGGATGATAGTTCATTTGCATTCTACCCTGGTTAAACTACATTGTTTTTGTTCCAAGTCCCAAATTTTAGCAAGAACCTTGAAAATCTAGAGAGCCTACAGTGGAGGGAAATCAGCGTGGTGAAGGGCTTTAAAAAGCACACTGTTATGTGGGAGAGGTTGAAGGAATGGGGGATGTTTAGTAAAGAGAAGACTCAGAGGAGGCATGATAGCTTCTTTCAAATATTTGAAGGGCTATAATGTGAAAAGGGAATTAAACAGAAAGCAAAACAAAGGGCAATGAGGGGGAGTTGCAGAAAGACAGATTTAGGCTTGATTTAAGGAGCACTATTAGAGTGAAATACAATGATTGAGTAAGGGAATGGGTACAAAGGAAGGAAGATAATTGAAATATTTGACCGCTAATAGTCCTCTCAACTCTAAAATTATGTAAATTAATGATTCTATGATTAAAAAACGACACACAATAAAATCCACAAAAAAAGACCAGCCTGTTAAGTGAGTAGAGTTCCAACAGCAGTGATCTAAAGGGGCCCAATATACTCTGACTACCTAATGAAGATTTTTACCAAAGGGAATGCAACCATCTACTTAATGAACATTTTCTTTTTCTCTAATTCCAATTATTTCTTTCATCTTTGAATAATACTTGTCTTTTAATTACTAATATTTAGAAAGCATTATGCTTCAGCTGATTCAAATTCAGCCCTTCACATGGAAAAAAGTTCTTGTAACCTGAAGAATCTAATTTACTTCTTGGTTGATTTCTAACAAATTATCTTTTTATTCCAACATTATTTAGACTTTGACAAATTTAGTCTTGATGTCAATCCCAACACCAGTAAACTGAATCCATCATAGCAAAAAAGAAGTTAAAACACATTATTACTACAGAGAGAAGCTCCTTAACAAAGCCTTCCCCCTGCTCCAGCCTTCCCACAAACAAACACTCACAGCACAGCTAGATCACCTCCTCTCTCTCCCTCAGCTCTAACTGTGTCGACCAGCTTCCTTTCCTGTTTCACTCATTCAGCAAGCTCCTCCTATCACATGTAACTTAGGCTTCCATGTGCCTTACGCAGGTCACATGTACCTATTAATGGGTGGGGAAGATCTTCAAATTAAGCAAAAATACATTATCAATATAACATATTATACATATAAACACAGAGGTAAATGGCAAAGAGGAAAATGAACATGAAGTCACAGGACCTGAATTCAAATCCCTAATCTAGTTTTGCCACTTAATAACTGTGTGACTTTGGGCAAGTGATATCCTCCTTGAGCCTATTTCTTCATCTATAATACGAGGAGATGGGCCTTTATGGTCTCTGAGGTTCATTCCAACTCTATGTTTAAGCCATTTAACTTCCTTGAGCCTCAGTTTCTTCATCTGTAAAATAAGAGGGCTGGATTAAGTACTCTCTAAAGTGCTTTCCAGTTTTAGATGCCATGAGAGCAAGAAGACTGTGAGTGAAAAAATCTCAGACAGAATCAACAACAGAAAATGAAAATGTCAAACAGCAAACTCCAGTTGGAGTTAATAATAACTCACATTAATATCGTGCCTTAAGCTTTGCAAAACACTATATACTAATACGAGTGTATAGATAATAGACACAAATATATATCTCAATAGGCTTTTATTCTTTAAAATGTTGCCATCTGAATCCTACAAAAGAGCTAAATATTATCTAATTTGCTGCCTCAGCTTAAGTTTTTCTCCATTATATGGCTGGGGTATTTATTGTAATCTAAATAAATGTTTCCCTGCCTTTGTAATCAGCCTCCTACTTCCCTCCACCCCTATTTCAGTTAATCCCTCCATTCATCTTCTCAAATTGCTCCACACCAACACACCAGGCAGCTGGAAATCAGCTTTTATCAGGGACTCAGTAATTCAGCCTGATGAATTGTGTGGACCTGTAATAATTTCAGTCAGAGGAGGAAGACCCTGAGGAGGTATAATCTCTGATGCCTGGAAATGAAGTAGCTTGCTCCTGCAATTAAGAATCCAGGCTCCCCTACTTCACCAACACCACTGCTAGCAATAATCAGGGTGCCTCCAAGAGTCAGTGCCATACCTGCTCTGTCTTCCCCTGTCCCAACCCTACGCTTGAAAAATGAATTGTGATCAACACGATTCCAGAGAACCAATAATGAAGAATACTACTTACAACTTAGGGTACACAGTAAGACATACATTTTTCACATGACCAATGTAAGAATTTATTTTGCTTACTATGGATATTTTAAAGGGTTGTATTTTTCGTATTTTTGTAAGTGGGGAAGAGTGTGGAAGGGAAAGAAAATAAATACTCGTGAGCTGCAAATAAATTAAGAAGAATGAATTCTAGGTATCCTCACCTTATCTAGTCCAGTCCCCTCATTTTCCATATAAGTAAACAGACCCAGAGAAAGAAAGTAACCTGACCACAGTTACGTAAGTGGTAAATAGCAGAACTGGGGATTTGAGCTTAGGTCCCCTGGCTCCAGATACAATGATATTTCTACCATGCCAAATTGTATCTAGCTATGGCATGTATTCACATAGCCCCACAGAGCTGACTTACCATCAGTACATTCAAGTTTTTGCAAGCCACACTACTGGTAAATGAATGTAGGGGTTGGAATAGATGACCTATAATTATGCCCTATTCCAGTTTTAAATTCTATGATAGACAGACACATTTGTCTCCTGCCTTCCCCTACCCAACTCACACATCTTCTTGTCTCCTGTTGATTGGGCATGAGGTGAATAAAAAGTCCAAGGGACTGAGTTTCTGGGTAATTAGTTATCAATTTATTAATTAGGCTAGCTGATAATCAATAAATTGATGGTCAGTGGTTTATCTTGGTAACCTAAGACACCTTATGGAGACACTGAATGCCTTAACATGCTTTTAGAAAAGGGGGTGCTGCTGACAGGTGAAAGATCAACCCTTATTAGTGAACAATTAATGAAGGGATAGATTTTCAAATGAGAAAGCGGGCTGAAAACCCTCAGCCCCTCCTGCTGAGAATGTGGCTTGATCATGAGACTCAGTCACCTCCAGCAATTTGGACAAAGGAATCCACCTCTACCCAAACCACTCTGGTTGATTTTCTTCTTCATGAGCTGAGTTACCCTAAACTCCAGTGGAGTGAGGGTGGTATAAGGAAGTAGCCTTGTAGAGTAGATTCTGTTTATATTATAAACAAAAGTAAGGTCTCCTAGTTGGGTACCACCCAAGATCATGGAATATGTACCCCAAGGATCAGCCCAATCTCATCTATCAACCTGGTCCTTCAGAGACTGGCTGAATGACCTACAGGGACTGGTTCCTGAATGAGGAATAGAAAGGAAAAACCTCAATCCTAATTTAATAATTGGCTACTAATATAATAGAAAATGATTACTTCTCTCAGGCACTAGGGGGAAAAATTGACTATCCCTATCAAACGGAACTGCAGTAATTCTGTGTTCATTTTTATGAAATAATCATAATAACAATGGTTCACAGTTTGTGGCATGATATCACTTTAAGGTTGAGAAACTTTTTACCCATATTATCTCATTTGAATTTCGGGATTCTAGTTGGTCTGTTTCTCATGAGCGTACCAACCGTCCTTTAAGTTCTAAACCTAAGAATTATCTTTGAGGCCTCATTTTCCCTCCCTTCACATCCCCAGTGACCAGATCTCATCATTCTGACTTCCACAACATTTCTCACATCTTTCTCTTTCCCTCCACTTGCACAGCCACCACCCCAGTTTAAGACCTTATCACCTCACCTCCTCTATTGCAATAGCTTCCCAATTGGTCTCTGCCTCAAGTCTGAGGCAGATTTTCTGCCTATCTTTCTGCTATTTCCATGTGTCAGAGAGGAAAGAAAGCTGGACTTTCAGAGACCTAGGCTCAAATTCTGCCTCTGCACTTATTAGCTGAGTCACAATCTCTCTGAGCCTCAATTTTCTGATCTATAAATTTGAGATAAAAAAGGCAATCTCACAGGTTATCATGAGGAAAAAATGATATAATGTATGTAAAATACAATTCTTAAGGGGTGTAGCCAGAATGGACTTTGTTTTCTTTGAATGACTCAGCTTGCCTCGTTGAGCTTCCCTGGATGCTGGGGCTTGCTCTTCCGGGGCAGGACCAGAGCTTCCTGTGTGATGAGTCGTGGCGCTGGCTGAGGGGAGGTGTGTTAACGTGGTCTACGCTAGGGGGAGGGGCCAAGTCAAGAACCAATCGGCCCTGGTCATTCAGGCGGCGCTTGATGATGTCAAAAACTCTATAAGAGGGGAGAGGACAGCTTGAAGCTCCTCCTTCCTTTTCCGGTTGGAGCCAGAGACGCCTACAGCTGAAGCTGAGCTGCCGGTAGCAGAGCTGACTAGAGGCTAGTGGGTAATCTTCTTACCGTAGAGGGGAAGTATGTATACAATTTTGCCTTATACCATCTTGCTTCTCTGTGGCCTCCTGGTTACCCTTGTAAGGCGGACTTATTGGGCCTGGAAGCTTTTGATGAAAATATCAAAATGGGGACGCTGGTTTGTGGGCTTGTTATTGTGGAGTGTAAATACATGCTTTAGTTCTCCTGCCTTCTGCCTAGAGAATTCCTTATATCTTGAGGTTCCGGACCTTTTAGGCACATATGAGATTCTCTTTGAAATCATAAATTCTGCCTTCCTAATATAAAGGGGTAGGTGTAACCAGAATGGCCTTTGTTTTCTTTGAATGACTCAGCTTACCTCATTGAGCCTCTGGACGCTGTGGCTTGCTCTTCCAGGGCAGGAAGCCCAGAGAGCATGCCAGGAAGCAGACAACTTCCTGTGTGATGAGTCATGGGGCTGGCTGAGGGGAGGTGTTAACGTCTACCCTAGGGGGAGGGGCCAACTCAAGAACCAATTGGCCCTGGTCATTCAGGCGGCACTTGATGATGTCAAAAACCCTATAAGAGGGGAGAGGACAGCTTGAAGAGCTCTCTGTCCTTTTCCGGTTGGTGTGGAAGCAGCGGCAAGCAAGCGTGACTCTGGGCCAGCCCTTGCTCTCGGGCGAGCCCAGATGTTGGTAACTATGAATTGTATTGGGTCTGTTGATATTTGTTACTTGTTTGTATTTTGGTTTTGAGGTTCGGGGTGCTGGTTTGTTTTTCCCCCGAACTAAATGAATGTTTTGAACCTCAGAGTGCTGGTTTTTTTTCCCCTGAAGTAAGTCAATGAATCTGTATTTGGTCTGTCTCTTGATGCCTGTCTGTATGCTCTCCTGAACTAACTGAATGCTAACTGAATGCTGGCATTTTCCCCTGAACTAAATGAACATTGTCTGTATGCTAAGTGAATGCTGGATTAAAGTAAGCTGGTCAACCCCTTCACCATGCTTTCCTTGTTTAAGCAGATAAAAAGAACCTGTGCTTTCCCGGCAGCGTCCTGGGTGCATCTTACGCTCCCACCGAAGCTGCTAGCTGGGTTGTTAAAACAGTAGGGAAATGCTAGCAAGTATTCATTCGCTTATTCAATATCTTTATTAAACAGTTGCATCCAACTCTTCATGACCCCATTTGGAGTTTTCTTGGTAAAGATACTGGACTTCTCCAGCTCATTTTTACAGATGAGGAAACGAGGCAAACAGGATTAAATGATTTGCCCAGGGTCACACAGCTAGTAAGCGTCTGAGACCAGATCTGAACTCAGGAAGGTGAGTCTTCCTGACTCCAGGCCCAGCACTCTATCCACTGTACCACATTACTGCCCATATGGTCAACAAAAATGGGGACATTTAGGAGAAATGTCATTTAGGATAGCAATAATGAGTTATGTTTTAGACATAAATCCTGTTACGCTTGAGCTGTCTGAGAGACAACTAGGTGGAGATGTCTAGCTGCTAATATGGAACTGGAGTTCCAGAAAGACCATAGGGCTGGATATATAGGGCTGGGAGTCAACTGCGTAGAAATAATCATTAAACCCATGGGAGAAAATGAATTCAGAACAACCCAGAGATGAGAGAATGGTTATCCAGGTGGAATGGGTTGTCAACAGTGCCAGATACAGCAGATAAGTCAAAAAGGATGAGAATATAGGAGAGTCCATTAGAGTTGGCAATTAAAAGGGCATAACTAACTTTGAAAAGATCAATTTCAGCTGAGTGAAGAAGAAAGTTGAGAACTGGGAGACGCAAAGGATGGTGCCACAGAAATAGGAAAGATTAGAAGACAGACTGGGGGAAAAGATGTGATAGTACCCATCCATGTCGGCTCATCTTGTGTTGATCACTCTTTCCTACTTAAACATGAAGGGGGTGGTGGGATGTGGAGGGAAGGAAGGAGAAGAGGAAGGGATGAGAAGAAGTAACTCAACAGTTACTGTCCTGGAATACTGAGCCTGCAGCTAAGAAGATCCAGAGACTGGGGGGGTAAGGTGGAAACTTGCCTGTACAACTGCTGGAGATGCCTGAGTTGGGTTACAAATCCTTCTTGCCCTGAGAGGTCCACAACATGGAAAGTCAAGAAAACTGGGGAGGGAAGGGGAGCAAGGGGACAGTGGATTGCGTCATCAGATGGAGTCGTGAACTAGAATATAGACGGAAGGGGTATGGCAAGCTTGAAAAAAAAACCTGTCTGAAAGTCCTGACCCCCTTTTCCTTCTGTCTAGTCAGAGATGCTAAATAACATTCAATCCTCCACTTCCAGCCTTGGAAGAAAGGTTGCTGAATGTTCTAATTCTTGGGCAAGATTCAATAAGAGAAACTATTTTAATTCCTATCAACTGCTGGGGCAGGGATGGCACCTAACTGAGCGCATTCTTGAGAGTGGAGTTGAACAAGCATTTGCCAGCTCACAGCTCTCACAGCAGATGGCCAGTAAAAGCTCTAACCAGCAGTAATAGGATGGATGATGGTAGTATCCAGCCCCCATGACAGGTAAAAGTGGGCCTTTGTGCCTGAGCTTGTCAGCTCCTGATAGAATTACTGTAGTAAGGTTTGATTGTTTGGTTAGTTGATTTTTCCAATTGTGGGGTTTTCTAAGAGTGATAGATTTTTAGTCAGAAGATTTGGATTCAAAGACTACCTCAGACTACCTATGTATTGTTAGGCAGGTCATGTCTCCTCTCTGGGCCTCAGTTTCCTTAATTTTAAAATGAGAGGATTAAATTAGATTCCTTGAATGTGTCTTGCATCTCAAAATCTGTGATCCTCTAATCCTACTTCTATAAAAGAAATCACTGGAACGTCCTCTAATTTTTAAAGTCCTCCTTTGTATCTCTTGTACTGAAATACTCCATCAGGCCACAGATTAGGTTAAATCAGATTAGGATTCATATTTACTGGGACCTAGATGGAGGAGGGATTAGAAGGGAAGTACACTTGGTGCAGAACCCAAGTAGCTTAAATCCATGGCATTTCATTTTGAACAGCCTTGAACAAGGTATTCAGAAAATCTGCATAATGTGTTGATACATATTCAGGTATATTAAGCATTCAAGGCATTTAGTTGGCTTTGCTCTTTGGTGAAAATTTTTCAGGTGTGTAATTGAGAATTTCTGCTAATGTAGGAGGAGGACAGGGATCTAATGAATCACAAACAGGCAGAGAGTTTGCATAAAGACTGTTTGGCACTTAACTCTTTTTCAGTTTAGGCCAGGAAAATGTAAGCAGGATTGAATTACTCCTTTCAAAGTGGGCTGATCATTAATCACTGGTCCAGAAATGTTATCAGCTTTTCCTCTATGGTCCACTGTTCTTTAAATGAAGAATTTCTATCATAGCAGTCTGTGACTTTTGTCTCTGCTTTGATTCCATAATTGGTTCATCAGATATTGAGACCTTTTCCTTTTAGTAATCACCCAGTGGAGAAGCCTCCAAGGTAGTGATTAGGAGGCAGGCGTTGGCATCTAGAACACCTGGGTCCAAGCCTGACGGATATATATTAGCTGTGTGAACACAAACAATCCACTTCACTCTCAATATCTCAAGGCATCTCTCTCTTTTTTTAAGTTTTATTGATGTGTTTTGTTTTTGCATTACATTTACAGATTACTCTCACTTCAAGAGAAGTCTTTCATAGCTAAATAAAACAGTTAAGTAAAACTGTTAACATGATGACGTCATCTGAAAAGTACATGCAACATTTCACATCTGTAGCAACCCTCCCACCTCTCTATTTTTTAAAGTAATAGAAACCTTTTTTCTCTCCCTCCAACCCTCTACCCCACTTTAAAAAAACAAAAACAAATTTCTTGTAATGAATTTAATAAGAAAAACAAATTCATTCAGTAGTGAGAGGGAGAAAGGGAGAGGGAAAAGGAGGGGAGAGAGGGGTAGACAGAGAGAGAGAGAGAGAAAGAGAGAGAGAGAAATTGTTTCATCCTGTGCCCTAATTCTGTCACATGTCAGTAATGGGCAGCCCTCTGGAATCAAGGATGGTCACTGAATTGATCATAGCTCATTGCTACTAAGTTTGTTTTTATAGTGTTGTCATTGTATAAATTGTTCTCATGGTTCTGCTCATTTCATTCTATACCAGTTCAAACAAATCTTTCCATACCTTTTTGAGACATCTATTTCCTCATTTCTTATAGTACAATAGTACTCCAGAAGATTCACATACCACAACTTAGTCATTTCTCAGTTGTTGGACACATCCTCTTAGTTTCCAGCATTTCTCTAAGTAAGAATGGCCAATACGTAGGAGTGGAGGGAGTTTCCATACCAGAAGGTTCTGATTCAACCTAAGCATAACAAATACATCTATCCATCTGATATGTGTGAGTATGAAACCAATGGACCATATAAACATATGTAGGTATACATATATGTATGTGTGTGAAACCAATGGACCTTATAGACGTGTATATGTATATATATACACACATATATATAAATGGAAAAGGCTATATATGTGTATATGAAACCAATGGACCACACACATGTATGTTTGTATGTATGTATGTGCACTCCAATGGGCCATGCACACATATGTATGTATATATGCCCATATATGTAAACATGTATATTAAACCAATAGATCATATACATATATGTATACCTATTAATGTGTGTATGTGTAAGAGTATGAGAGAGTCCAAAATAGAACAGGTAAAGCCATTTCCACAAACTGTGTACATCTTCCTAACCTATAAGAGTCCATTCTCCTGCCTCTCAGTGGTCAATCATCTTCTACAAACTTGCCAGTCATGCCAACCAATCAGGAGCTGCTGTGTAATTTCAGCAAATCACATGTCCCTCAGCAAGAGTCCAGAGCCCATGTACAGAAAGTCACTATTTGTCCTAATCACCCTTGTTACGTATATATATACATATATATGTGTGTGTGTGTGTGTGTGTGTGTGTGTGTGTAAAAACACACACATACACATACATTATACATATATACCTATATATTCAAAAAAATTTATTAAAATGTATATTATGTGCACTATGATAACACTAGGGATAAAAAGACAAATAAATCCCTGCCTGAAAAGGCTTGTTGGTGAATTTATATATATGTATATGAATATAGAAAATTAAATACAATGTAAATTCAAAGTAATTTCCAGGGAAAAGGCATTAATCACTTGAGGGGAGAAGAGGGGAAACCAGGAAAGACTTCCTGTAGCAAGTAGCAGTCGTACTGAGCTTTGATACATAATTCTAAAATTTTCAAAATCCTTTATGTATAAAACATTTCATTTGAGCCTCACCAACAGACCCAGATTTCAAAAAATTAAATCACAGAATGTTAAAATGTGAGAGCTAGACAGGTCCTTAGAGGTCATCTACTCCAGTCATTTTATAGACTGGGAAACTGAAACCCAGAGCAGAAGAATAATGTGCCCAGTCACACAGCTAGTTAGAAGGTAGAACTGCTAGAACTCAGTTTTCCTATGTTTAATTCTAAGTGTTCTTTCCACTGCAACTGTAAGTTTTCAAGAATGGTCTTTTCCATTTCAACCCTCTTTTTCTTTCTACAGTGAACTTCCATCCCAAGATCTGGCCTAAGTATCATTTCCTTGTTTCTCTGGTATTGGCCAAAAAATACTATTCAAAGCACTAGGACAGGATATAAATGAGACTAATTCTATAAGGTCCCTGGCCAAAGGTTCTCATTCTAATTTACTCTGGTCAATATTTTTAATTTTTTAAAAAAAATTATTAAACACACTTTCACTTTCTCTTCTCCTTTACAAACCTGCTCTGCTTCCAAAAACAGTTGACTGCAGCCAATTCATCATCATATCAGCTATGTTCACATTTTGTCAGCTACTTAGAGAAATATCTTCTGCCTTAAACATTTTTTTCCAATTATCTATTAAATTTGGTCCCTTTTTTCAAAGCAGATCTTTCAAATCTCAGATCATTCTCATCAAACTTCTCCCCACTCCCTCTGAATGCCTTGTGATATAAAAATATCAATATCACAAAAATGCATCCAAAGAGCCTTTTCAGAGCTCAGTCTAATATCAACATTATAATTTATGCAGCCATGACAAGCAATATCTAATATGTAGTAATTGCTTTTCCCAAGGGCTTCTTCATTAACACCAACAAAACACTTTTCACCTCATTGAAACCTCTAACATTCCAAGTTCAAATTCTGTAAACTTTGGTGTTTTGCATGAGGAGGAAAAAAAATGGACTTAATTGGCAGGAGCACTGACACCAAGTTTTACTCTTCCCTAATTGACTTGAGCTACCTAGCAATATTTAGATTTTTCTACCTGATATTTAAGGCCCTCCACATGTGTCACCATTCTGCCTTTCCAGCCTTATTTCATATTACGCTCTCCCACCACAACACTATGGTCCAGTGAATTTGGACTACTCTAAGTGAGACCTGCAATTTCCCACCATGACTTTGTTCACACAGTCCCCTTTGCCTGGACTGTCCTTCCCTCTCTTTGCCTATTGAATTTCTGGTTTGGGGGGGGGGCAGGGCAATTGGGGTTAAGTGACTTGCCCAAGGTGACACAGCTAGTACTTGTGTCAAGTGTCTGAGGCCGCATTTGAACTCAGGTCTTCCTGACTCCAGGGCTGGTGCTCTACTCACTGTGCCACCTAGCTGCCCCTGCCTGTTGGATTTCTATCCATCCTTTAAAGGCCAACTCAAAGGCCACCTCCTCCACAAAGTCTTCCCTAACTCCCATTGGGAACAACATTCCTATTCAGAATTTGCATGATACATTTTTTTTGCAACTCCCATGCTTTTAACCTATATATGTGTGTATTAAAGTGATCCTTAATCCTATCTAATTCTTCTCCTGGACTGGGTTTTTTGAGAGGAGGAACCATGTTTAATCTAAATTTTGCATCTCCTCTAGCACTTAGCACTGTGCTCTGCCTAGAGTAGGTGCTTAATAAATGTTTGTTGCATTATATCATTGGTGGTTCTCTTCACTGGTTTTTCTTATTTATTTATTTACTTTATTCTGAACTTAAGAAATAAAACAAGCATTTCCATAACATAGTAGAATAGAGGAAAAAAATTGATTGCACATGAAACTGTAAATCTATTATGTACAACTTGCTATTCCTTTTAAATATATAGTAAAGTTATCAAGTAACTTTCTTTTTTCTTTTTTTCCCTTTTTTTCCCCTGCCTGTCTCTAATAGCTACCCTAGAGATGGCTACCATTACATACAAATATGTGTGTATACATATATATGTGCATGTATACACATATATGTAAAACCATTATATGCATACTTCTATTTATCAGTTCTTTTTCTGGATGCAGATAATATCTTCCTTCACTGGTTTTTCATAACACTACCTTCTCCTGGTTAGCTCACTCCTCAGCCTCAGCTATATCATCCCACATAAGCTATCCCCCATACATAAGTGTAACCCAGAGCCCTATCCCAGACCCTTTTATTTCTATACTCTCCTTTTTATGGCCTCAGTAGCTCCTGAGAGTTCAAGTATCTTCTCCACATAGATGACTCCCCAATCTACAAATCCAACCTTCAAATCTCTCCTGAATTCCAGGCTCATATAACACCAATCAACTGCCAAATCTTTTCCATTCTATTTCCAGGACATCTCTTCTTCATCCATCCCCTTTTCTCTATTCACTTCACTTAGTCATCACCCTAGTTCACCTCTCATCTGGTCTATTGCAATGGCCCTGATTCTAACCACCCCCCCAAACCATTTTCCACACAGTAGCCAAATCAATATTTATAAAGATTAAGTCTATGTCACTGACTTATTGAAGAAGCTTCAGTGGATTTCTATTGCCTCTAGGATAAGTTATAAATTTCTATTTTCTCATTTAAAGTCCTTTGCAATCTGGATACATCCTCCTTTTTCCAGGAAGATTTCATATTACTTCTCATCACACATTTGACATGGCAGTCCAACTGGCTAGCTTGCCTCTCCCTATATGTGACATTCCATATCCCACCTCCGAATCTTTACTGAGGAAATCCCTCATGCCTGTAAGGTCTATATTCTCTCTCTTTCATCTGAGCATGGGTTTTTCACCAAGGAACTACTAATGAATGCCTCAAGGCAGTAAAATTTGGCAGTTATGTATGTTATCTATAGCTTTCTGACCATGGTTCACAGACTAAATTTCCTGAGTGTGAGCTTTGTTAGCTGAAGAGGATAATAGTAGCTGGGGCATAAATAGAATCCCTTTCACTGAAAACCAATCTGGAGTTATCTATGTCCTCCAAAAAAAGTGCCAAGTTGAATTTCCAAGCTATCCAGGGGAGATGCCTTTCAGATGCCTCCCAGAAAAGGCTCAAACACATTGATCAGGGATGTTTACACGACTTACTTAATTCACAGAATGGAAACCTGGCTTGAACCTAGGTTCTTTGACTCCAAATCCAGAGCTCCAAGTGACTGGTGGTATTATACTCTTCACTGAGAAATATATTATTGTTTGACAAGGTCATCAAATGGTTATTAACTTTTACTAAATGTCAAGGCAGCCCCATTCATATAGACACAAAATTATCATCATTATTACTTAACATTTGCATTGTACTTTACAGTGGCAGCGTGGTGCACTAGATAGATGGCCAGCCTTGGAATCAAGAAAATCTAGTTTCAAGACCTGCTTGTGACATATAATAGCAGTGAGACTCAGTACTCTAAGTAACTTTCAACAATTTACGTGGGTAGAGTTAGAGGAAGCTTCCACACAGGGAGCTCCTGAAGTTGATCAAGGAGCTCACCAAATGGATCAAGGATATACCCCTGATCAACTTCCCTTAAACTTACTACCTATGTGACCTTGGACAAGTAATTTAGTCTCTCTGGACCTCACTTGTTGAACAAGTTGTCCCTTCCATTTCTAAATCTATAATTCTAAGAAATATTAAAGTCAATCCCTTCAAAATAACTACATTTAGGTACTGACAAATCTTAGAACACATTCAATCTGATTCAACTCCATGCAATTCAATTTATTTTAATAAATACACAATAATATTTGTAAAGTACAATGTCAGATATTGCTTTGTATCAGAAATCCCAACACCAATAAAATCACAGAGATGGCCTTTCCCCACTACCCCCAAAATAACATTTATCCATTTACAAAGTACTTTCATATATAATACTCGATTTAAATCGTATCAGCCCTACAATTTAGGAAAAAGATCATTATGTCCATTTTACTTAGGAGACAAAGTGACTTACCAAAGGTTCTACAGCTTGTAAATAGCAATGATGCCTAGATGACGTACCTGTGTCATGTACAGTTACGTACTCACCAGGATATCTATTTTCTGTTCTTTCAGAACTTCTCATTAAAGGAAACCATGTCAAATCCAAGTACATGGAAGATGCCTCCAGCTTTGACAATACAGGAAGAACAACGAAGGTGTCCAGAGTGTCAACCATCAGGAGGATATTTGATTTGGCAAAGCACCGGTCCAAAAGATCTATATCCTTCCCAACAGGGATTAAAATCTGTCCACAAGAGTCAATGAAACAAATCTTGGCCAATCTCCAGGCTTATTACAGGCTAAGAGGTGAGAACACAAATGATCCGTGCAAAGTCTCTACTGGCTTTCCATTCCCTTTCATTAAACTCAGCTGTGAATTTATCAGCCATCTTTAATCTTAGTTTAAGGTTTTGGAGCTGTATTCTTTACTCTATATCATTTATTCTTTGACCTTTACTAAGCGTCTAAATACCTGAGCAGTAACTTAAACCAGGTACTCCCATTCAATTAAAAAACCTAGCAAGCTTTTTTTTCAATGGCAGCTAAGCCATGTAGTAGATAGAGAGCTGGTCTGGGAGTTGGGGAGACCTTAGTTCAAATATTGCCTCAGACATTTACCAGCTGTGTAACCCTGGGCAAATCGCTTAACTGCCCTGTGCCTCAGTTTTCTCCTTTGTAAAATTGGAATGATACTAGCACTTGACTTCCAGGGTTGTTGTGAGGACAAAATGAGAAAATAGTCATAGATCACTTTGCAAACCTTAAATCACTCTATAAATGCTAATTACTGGTGTTGTTGTTATTAATGATCATTTATTTAATTGTTTTACTCTGTTACGGAAATCCTCCTACAAAGTGGGGATAATCTGCAAATACAAAATCAAAACACATCAATAAAACTTTAAACAAAAAAATTGTAGAGGTAGAAAGGGCTGTATATTTTAAAATAAGAGCTTATGCAGCAAAAATACATTAGGTCATTTAACAGACAACAAAAATTGCCTTGCCATTTGTAGATTTTTTTTATTTTTGTTATTATTTAAGCAAAAAGTAGAATTTTTTTATTTTGTTCTCATAAAATGAGAAGCACAAGATGTTTGCTGGACTGAGGGACTAAGCAGGCTGATTAAGTCTCAGTTTCCAAAAACAAAAAGCAACATTATTATACAAGTGTTCACCTGACTCCTAATACTGTTTGATAGCATGGCAGATCCAGCAAAAACTACTGAATTTTGGAGATCTGGAGGAACATCTGTGAGCACAGAGGTGTCCCAAATTATCAGCGGTGAGCAAGTGATGATGCAGAGGTGTTAACAGAATTTACTAGACAATTACCATTGTTTCCAGGGGAGTTATAGGACAGTTATTGCCTGCAAGAGGCATACAACAAGGACCAATGTCGTATAATGCACTAAGAAATAATTATGAAATTAAATCACACTGTTATGAATGCCTTGGCTGATTTCCAATAAGGCAAAGGTGTCTTATTTTGCCTAGGCTCCAAACCTGTATCATCTTGCAAGTTGGAGGTAAAATGGCTCTCCAATCTCATCCTCAGACATTTCTTCCCATTATAAAATGGACACTGTCATCCTACCTTATTTCAAGGCTATGATTTTGAAACATCTGGTGTAGGCTCCATCAGCATATGGCAGAGGGTGTTGATTGAGACACAGTTGTAAACCAAGGTAGAGAAATTTCAGAGCACTTGCCCCTTGCCATGTTTCAGAACATCTGATTCTATGGTACTATGAAGAAGTGAATTAATCTAGGGGATTCGTGTTGGGTTTTGGAGACACAATTAATTAGCAAAGTCACATAAAAAAGTGAAAGCCTTGCAGCACTCACATGTTTCATTTCATTGAGAGATGAATATTTCATATGTTTACTCTCCTAGTGGGAAAAAATTCCAACTCTAAGCACTTACAAATGCCAAGCAATTTAGAAGGGCCCCAGCAATTGAGAATTAAGTGAGTGATACTAGCTAGGGCCATGAACTCTGGATCCCTTGTTTTCACAAATATAATTGTAGCTGATAATAACTCAGGAGAATTTCCACATGTGTCCATCTGAATCACTCAAGACACTCTATTGTGAACTTTCTATGCCCTTATACATCTTCTAATATTTAACAAACAATCATTTATTAATCACCTCTATGAACAATGCATTGTGCTAAATGCTGGAAAGGCAAATACCAAAAAAAAAGAGGAAAAGGGGGGAAAAAACAGTCCTTGCCCTCTGGGAACTTAAATTCTAATGATCTACGATAATAATCTACCTGTCATCCCTTCTACTAAATTATGAGCTCCTTCAAGGCAGAAGCTAGGTCATTTTTCACCTTTGTATCAACTTTGTATTCAACTTTGTATAGTACCTTGAACAAAATAGGTACTTAATAAATGTTTATTGATTTCTTCTGGTGCAGAATTATGACTCCATTAGTGTAGCGAACTTCTGGCATAGAAACTCCTTCAACCTTTACAGATCAGCAATTCTTCTGTAACTTTTAGACTTAAAGAAATGCCTGCAGGCTACAGCTAGTATATATTAGAGGCAGGACTTGAACCCAGGCATTCCTGACTCCAAGCTTTGCACAGTCTTCTATGGCACACTGCCTATCTTGCTAAAGTTCAACTGAACCGGAATGAATTAGGTTTGGGCATTCTAGCTAGCCTGGGTAATAACACTTGGGCAATTCCATATTATTTTTATAGAGACATAAAATTATATAAGCTCATGGGATTATAGTTTTAGAGCTGAAAATGGTCTCGTAGGTCATCTGGTCCAATTCATCTTTCAACAGAGGAAACTGAGGCCCAGAGAGATTAAGGGACTTACCCCAAGGTTACAAAGTTAGGAAGCAAATGTTGTACATACCCAACCATCAACCAATGTTTTCAGGTGCTATGGTTTTATTTATGACAGCCACAATGGTGAAGCGAAGCAGCCCTTGTTAGGTGCTTAAGGGGAAAGCCATTACTTGCAGCTGCTGAATTTCTGCTACATAAAGTTCTCATTCTCATCTTACCCTTGATTAAGTTCACATCTTTCACTCTCTGGTTTCCCTGGGTAAAACAAACCACAGTGGAAATATTTTCCACAGCAATGATAATCCATTAAGGCTGCTCCAGGATGGAATAAGATTTGATAATCAGTATGGAGTTCCTTTGCATCTTAACAAATTTGCTCACCAAGAAATACTTTAACTACAAAGCTGTGTTTCTTTGACAGTCACTCAGTGATTGTTCTCAGATCGCCTGTCACACTATGATCTGTGCAAGTTTAAGAAGCATGTCAAGGTTGCAACTGAACCTGAGTTGGCATTGTTTGGGCTTGGGGAAAACACTTTGACAGCCCTCAGAATCAAAGGGGACATGAAGATGACTTTTAGTTACCTAATGAATAAACATAGTACACATTACTTTCCACCATTTTTTTAATTTAAATTTATTTATTTAACATATTTGGTTTTCAGCATTGATTTTCACAATAGTTTGAATTACAAATTTTCTCCCCATTTCTACCCTCCCCCCCACTCCAAGATGGCTTATATTCTGGTTGCCCTGTTCCCCAGTCAGCCCTCCCCTCTTTCATCCCCCTCCCCTCTCATCCCCTTTTCCCTTCCTTTCTTGCAGGGCAAAATAAATTTCTAAGCCCCATTGCCTGTGTATCTTATTTTTTAGTTGCATGCAAAAACTTTTTTTGTTTTTGAACATCTGATTTTAAAACTTTGAGTTCCAAATTCTCTCCCCTCTTCCCTTCCCACCCACCCTCCCTAAGAAGTTGAGCAATTCAACCTAGGCCACACATGTATCATTATGTATAACCCTTCCACAATACTCATGTTGTGAAAGGCTAACTACACTTTGCTCCTTCCCAACCCATCCCGCTTTATTGAATTTTCTCCCTTGACCCTGTCCCCTTTCCAAAGTGTTTGTTTTGATTACCTCCACCCCCATCTGCCCTCCCCTCCATCATCCCCCCCCTTTTATTTTTTTTTATCTTCCTCCCTCTTCTTTCCTGTGGGGTAAGATACCCAACTGAGTATGTATGGTATTCCCCCTCAGGCCAAATCTGATGAGAGAAAGGTTCACTCATTCCCCCCTCACCTGCCCTCTCCCCTCCTCCCACAAAACTGCTTCCTCTTGCCACCTTTATGCGAGATAATCCACCCCATTCTATCTCTCCCTATCTCCCTCTCTCAGTATGATGCTCTCTCATCCCTTAATTTCATTTTATTTCTTTTAGATATCTTCCCTTCATCTTCAACTCACCCTGTGTCTGCTCTCTCTCTTTTACATATGTATATATATATATGTATATACATGTATATATATATACACACACACACATATATAAAAACACATATATATATACACATACATACATATACACATAGATATATACATACATACACATTCACTTATATATATACATAAACATATATATATGTATATATATATATATGCATATTCCCTTCGACTACCCTAATACTGAGGTCTCATGAATCATACTTGTCATCTTTCCATGTAGGAATGTAAACAAAACAGTTCAACTTTAGTAAGTCCCTTGCAATTTCCGTTTCTTGATTACCTTTTCATGCTTCTCTTGACTCTTGTGTTTGAAAGTCAAATTTTCTATTCAGTTCTGGTCTTTTCACTGAGAAAGCTTGAAAGTTCTCTATTTTATTGAAAATCCATATTTTGCCTTGGAACATGATACTCAGTTTTGCTGGGTAGGTGATTCTAGGTTTTAATCCTAGCTCCATTGACCTCTGGAATATCGCATTCCAAGCCCTTCGATCTCTTAATGTAGAAGCTGCCAGATCTTGGGTTATTCTGATTGGGTTTCCACAATACTCAAATTGTTCCTTTCTGGCTGTTTGCAGTATCTTCTCCTTCATCTGGGAGCTCTGGAATTTGGTGACAATATTCCTAGGAGATTTCTTTTTGGGATCTATTTGAGGAGGCGATCGATGGATTCTTTCAATTTCTATTTTGCCCTGTGGCTCTAGAATATCAGGGCAGTTCTCCTTGATAATTTCTTGAAAGATGATATCTAGGCTCTTTTTTTGATCATGGCTTTCAGGTAGTCCAATAATTTTTAAATTATCTCTCCTGGATCTATTTTCCAGGTCAGTGGTTTTTCCAAGGAGATATTTCACATTGTCTTCCATTTTTTCATTCCTTTGGTTCTGTTTTATAATATCCTGATTTCTCATCAAGTCACTAGCTTCCACTTGCTCCAATTTAATTTTTAAAGTAGTATTTTCTTCAGTGGTCTTTTGGAGCTCCTTTTCCATTTGGCTAATTCTGCCTTTCAAGGCATTCTTCTCCTCATTGGCTTTTTGGAGCTCTTTTGCCATTTGAGTTAGTCTGTTTTTTAAGGTGTTGTTTTCTTCAGTGTATTTTTCAGTATTTTTTTGGGTCTCCTTTAGCAAGTCATTGACTTGTTTTTCATGGTTTTCTCACATCCTTCTCATTTCTCTTCCCAATTTTTCCTCTACTTCTCTGACTTGCTTTTCCAAATCCTTTTTTAGTTCTTCTATGGCCTGGGGCCAGTTCATGTTTTTCTTGGAGGCTTTGGTTGTAGGCTCTATGACTTTGTTGTCTTCTTTAGGCTGTATGTTTTGGTCTTCTTTGTCACCAAAGAAAGAATCCAAAGTCTGAGACTGAATCTGGGTGCGTTTTCGCTGCCTGGCCATATTCCCAACCAACTAACTTGACCCTTGAGTTTTTCAGTGGGGTATGACTGCTTGTAGACTAACGAGTTCTATGTTCCACATTTGGGGGGGAGGTGCCAGCTCTGTCAAACCCGCACTCCTCCTTCCCCAAGAACCCCCAGTCCAGACTGGGCTTAGATCTTCAGCAGGCTGTTGCACTCCTGCTCTGATCCGCCACTTAATTCCTCCCACCAGGTGGGCCTGGAGCCGGAAGTAACAACAGCTGTAGCTGCCCCACCTCCGCTGCCCCCGGGGCTGGAAGCCGAACCACGAACTCCTTCCACTCCCGCAGCTTTTCCCACTAACCTTCTCTGCAGTCTTTGGTGTTTGTGGGTCGAGGGGTCTCGTAACTGCCGCAGCTCACTGAATCAGGGCGCTAGGGCCCCCTCTTCCCGGCTTCTGGTCTGGATGGTCCACGCCGCTCAGGCTGGGCTCTGCTCCACTCCGTTCCCAGCTCCCAGCTCCCAGCTCCGTGTGGGATAGACCTCACCCAGAGACCATCCAGGCTGTCCTGGGCTGGAGCCCTTCTTCCCTCTGCTGTTCTGTGGGTTCTGCCGTTCTAGAATTGGTTCAGAGCCATTTTTTATAGGTTTTTGGAGGGACTCGGGTACAGAGCTCAATCTAGTCCCTGCTTACCAGCCGCCATCTTGGCTCCGCCCCCTTTCTACCATTTTTAATACACATTACAATGTTTAAATATTATTCCTAGAGCCAGAATTATAGCTAGCAGTAGGCAAAGAAGGCAAAGGCTGTTTTGACACCTTCTAATTCTCTACCTTTTCTCCCCTCTGCAATGCCTCCTCCCTGGCCCAAAGGGCTAATGCATCTATGCTTTATCATCTCCTGACTACCTCACTCACTTTGGGCTCTTTGTTGGATCCGTAATTTCATCCATGTAAGCATGCTCTCCGCCTGAGCAGTCTGCAATATACATCTCATTTCATGTGATATTTATCAATGTTTTTCCATTAATCTTCTTTAAAGGATAAACCCAACACACCTACCTACAAAGACCATGGTTCTCCTCTCACAGAAAATTAATCCACTTAGCTTTGTGATTCCACCCTGCTCCTGAGCTGAGTGGGTGAGTGTTTGCAAACTCACCAAACCCACTGATGTAGCAATCCTCAGACTATGTTTTATATCCCATTCAGCCATACAACCGACTAGCCACCCACCAGAACCTGAGCATCTTGACATTGGATGGCACTCCTGTACCCCTTCAATCCCCCACTGACCACTCTAAGAACAATAACCAAAGGAACTTTACCATAGCTACTGGAAAGTATGTATCAATCAACTGCCCTATGGTGCCATATACCATCCCTGTAATTCCCCAGATCAAACCTCCTTTCCATGACCACCACTGCCCCTATATATTGACTCACTATCCTATCTACCACAGTGACTTTTCAAGGCCTTCTCCCTCCTCCTCAAATCTCTTATGGCTCCCACTCCCCTCTCTCTGCTAAGAACCTTGCTTCAAATTATACTAAAAAAACATTGAGGCCATTCACAGAAAGCTTACTTTTCTCCCCTTTCCCTCAACATAATACTGAGGTGCCTTCTGCAACTATCTCCTCCTTTATACCTTTCTCATATAAAAAGATGACTCTTCTCCCAGCCAAGGTAAACCCCTTGACATGTATAAATGATCCTATTCCATCCCAACTTGTCCAACATATTGATGCTTCTATCATCCCCACTGTCAATAATCTTCAAACTCTCCCTGTCTATTGGCTTCTTCCTTGACACCTTCAAACACACCCATGGCTTCCCATCCCCTCAAAATACCCTCACCTGATCCATCCATCCCTACTATTGTCCTATATCTCTTTCCCTTTCATCACTAAAATCCTGGAGAAGGCCCTTTACAATCAATATCTCCACTCCATTTCCTCTCACTCTCTTAATTCTCTGCAGTATGACTTCCAACCTCATCATAAAACTAAAACCACTTTCTCCAAAGTTACCAATAAACTCTTAATTCACAAATCCAATAACCTTTGCTCAGTCCTCATCCTTCTTGACCACTCTGTAGCCTTTGACATTCTCAGTAACCCTATTTGCCTTGATATTTTCTTCTCTCTAGGTTCTTGTGACACTGCTTTCTCCCGGTTCTCCTCCTACTTATATGACCATTCCTCGATTTTCTTTCATGGATCTTCATCCAGGTTATTTCCCCTAAATATGGGCATTCTCCAAGGTGTTGTCTTTGGCCTTCTTTTCCTCTTATACTATTTTACTTGCCAATCATAACAGCTCTTATTGGTTCTCAACTTATTCATCCCTAACCTCTCTCTTATCACCAATCAATCACATCTCCAGCTCTCTGTTGGACATCCCAATCTAAATGGCTCATAGACATCTTAAACCCACCATATCCAAAACAGAACTCATTATCTTTTCCCCAAAACCCATCCTTTTTCCTAACTTCCTTTTTACTGTCAATGTACCACCATCTCACCAGTCACCCAGGTTTACAACCTAGGTATCATCTTTGACTCCTCATTTTCTCTCATCCCCCATATCTAGTCAATTGGCAAGTTCTGTAAATTCTACTTTTGTAGCATTCCTTCTATATGCCTCCTTCTCTCATCACCCCATGTCTGCCCTATCATAGTAGCTTTCTGGTTGGTTTCCCTTACTCAAGTCTTTCCCCATTCCAGTCCATCCTCCATTCAACTGTCAAACTGTATGTAACCCTGTTACTCAATAAATTCCAGTTGTTCCCTATTACCTCTAGGGTCAAATATAAAATCCTCTGTTTAGCTTTTAAAGCCTTCCATAACCTGGTCCCTTCCTACCTTTTCAGTCTTCTTCTGTCTTACTCCCCTCCATATATTCTGTAACCCAGTGATCACTTGGTAGCCCAAATCAGTTAATTTTTCCCTGGCTATCCCCCTTGCCTGTAATTCTTTCTGTCTTCATCTTCACCTCACAGTTTCTTTGTCTTCAACCAGATTTGAATCTTTTGCAAGAAGACCTTCCTGATCCCACTTAATGATTGATCATACATTTCCTTTGTTGATTATCGCCAACTTAGCCTGAGGCAGCTGGTGGTTCAGTGGATAGATCACTGGACCTAGAATCAGGAAGACTTCAGTTCCAATCTAGCCTCAGATACCTACTGTCTGTGTGACCCTGGGTGATTCATTTGACCTGTTTGCCTTAGTTTCTTCAAATGTGAAATGGAAATAAGAATAACACCTACCCCAGAAGGTTGTGAAGATCAAATGAGATAATATATGTAAGAATGCTTAGTTCAGTGCCTGACACATGGCCGGTACTATATAAAAGCTTATTTATTCCCTTCCCTTTCCCTTATAGATCTTGTTTGTATGTAGTTGCTTGCAGGTTGACTATGCCATTGGACTGTGAGTTTCCTTGAGAGCAGAGGGTGGTTTTAACTTGCCACCTGGTCTAAATGAGAGGCAACACTGACATGCTCAAATTTACAACAGGTTGAAAGTAGCAGAGCAAGAATTTGACTCTAAATACAGGGTTCTTTCTATCCTCCCAAACTTGTTTCCCATTTAACTGAAATCAAAGCCCTGCATTTAATGAGGTGATGCTTTTGTAGTGGGATCTCCATATTAGCCATTCAATGACATTGTAGTGTAGTAGGAAGAGCTCTTGGATTTGGAGTAAGAAACCAAGGCTTGATTCCTGCCTCTGCCACTTACTAGCTGTATGACCTTAGACAATTCACTTAACTTCTCTGGCCTCAGTTTCTTTAACTGCAAAAATGAAGGGGTTGGACTAGATGAGTTTGAAGATCCCTTCCATCTCTAACTCTGCTTCTTTGAAGGAAAGGTAACTTCGAGAAATGGGACATCCCTAGTCTATTGAAACCATGCCCAGTAGGTAAAAGTAGGTGGTCTTGGTTAAAATATTGGAAAAGTTTTTAGTTTCAGGAACTCAAAGTGTCTAGAGCTCTCTAGATAGAAGGCCATCTGGTAAAGAAAGAGCCATAATAGGGAGCAAGTATATGAGCTAAATGAATATGGCAATAGGCCATCTGTATTCTGCTCCTAATAACATGGATGCTTTTTATCAAGGCTATCCTTAAGAGTCATCAAAGTAAGGCTACATAGAGTGGATTCAGGGCTGCTTCTAAGGCCCCCTTCTCCTTCACCACCATGTCTCCAAAAGTTTCCCTGGTATACCCGATGAAATATGAATCCCAGCATAGCAGCTTCATTCTTTCAGCCTGAGACTATTAAGAAAGAAACCCCACAGTAACACAACAGTGTCCAGTTAATAGAATCATTATTTTAGAGTTATAAGGGAAAATCAAGGTTGTCCAACCAATTTCCCCATTTTACAAATGAGGCCCAGAAAGGTTTTGTAACTTGCCCAACATCACATAGCGATAATATTCTGTGTGTGTACCTTAGATCTTTTGTTAAAACAAGAAGAGGTACCAAATGCAGATCCCAGGAATATGTGCCAGCTAGGTGGCCCAGTGGATAGAGCACTGGGTCCAGAGTCAGGAAGACCTGATTTTAATCTGGCATCAGACACTGGGCAAGTCATTTAACCCTATTTGCCTCAGTTTCTTCATCTGCAAAATGAGCTGGAGAAGGAAATAACAGACCACTTCAAAATCTTTCCCAAGAAAACCTTTGGGGGTTTTTTCTTTGGGGGTCACAAAGAGTAGGACGTGATTTAAAAATTACTTGATAACAACAAAAGACCCCAGGAATAGCTGTGGGGCCCATAAAATATAAAGAACTCTGGGGAGGGTCTCCACCTAGAGCTGAGGCATCTCAAAATGCCCAGGTATGGTTATGGTCCGGGCATAAGGGTCCTGAACTACTGGGATTGAAGACAGAGTGTCACTAAAGAAGAAAAAAGGCAGAAGTGCAGGCAACAAAGACAATAATCACCTACTTGCCAACCTTGATCAGGGCCTGGTTACAGGTTTGGGTATTTTCTGCCAGATTGGGAGGGAAGAGAGCGGTAGTTCCTTGAAGACAATACAAATTCACAGAATAATAGATCTATGAGTATAAGGAACCTCTGAAGTCATCTAATCCAGAGATACCAAACACAAGACTCCTGAATGACACTAACATGTATAAAAATATTTAACGAAATAAATAGAAACACAATAGAATATAGATAGTTAATATGTGGCTTTTTAAGTCAACAGGCAGCATGTGGGATCCTTATATATGGATTAATAGCCCTTATTCCTATCTGAGTTTTACATTTCTGACCCAATCCAAACCTTTCACTTTACAAATGAGGAAACTGAAACCAGGTCAGTTAAGTGAATTGTCCAAAGTCACACAAGTAGTTATCAGAGGTGCGATTCAAACCTAGGTCCCCTAGACCTAAAGCCAGGGTTTTTCCTCTATACCACAGTACCTAGAAAGTGAATAGAAACAAAAAAGAAAAATTTGGGGGATCAACATACTCCTGAGAACAAAAGAGTATTCATGTAAGTAGTATGTGATACAATGGAAAGAACATAAGTTTGGGAGTAAAAGGACCGGAATTCAAATCCTGACTGCCACTTTTCTATTATATAACCTTGGAGAAACCACTTAACTTCTCTGGGCATCAGTTTCTTCATGTGTGAAAAGAAGAGGTTGGACTTCAGGGTTTCTTAAACTTTGTCCACTCATCACCCCTTCAGTGCTTCCTAAACTGTGGGTCGCTACAAGTGCTACATGACCTCTAAAGCCCTTTCCAGATCTAATCTATGAAATTATCCTATGTTACGAAACTGTGGTGTGGGTGGGTGTTGGGGATTAATTTGGAAGGAGAATTTTCCCTCATCCTCGGCCAAGTTTCCATACTTAACCGCCCTCTTTTATAGTCTGTCAGGAAGCTGTGTGGGAAGCCTATCGAATCTTCCTGGACCGCATCCCTGACACGAGTGAGTATCAGAATTGGGTCAGCGCCTGCCAGAAGGAGACTTACTGCATTTTTGACATTGGAGAAACTTTCATCAATTCTCAGGAGCTCCAGGAACTTCTCCAGCAGGTGAGAAGAGAAAAGCCCTCTTTTTTTTTCAAGCCTGCCTGAAAAGAACTGCTTCCCAGATCCTCCCCTGTCCCTACCTCTTTTAAGATACCTTACCTGGCTAAACAATAACAGCAACAGGACAGGCTTGGTGAGAAACAACATAGATCTTTGTTCTGTGCAGAATGATGGCTTGGAGGTGGGGCTTTGGAGGGTAATAGCCAAGTGGACCACAGAGATAAAAAGGAATTCTGCTGTTGGGTTGTCCTTATCTCCTAGTAAAATAACTATCTTTTTTTTCCAGCGATTAAAGCATCAACGTTTCCCTGAGAGGTGAGTAGCCCAAATGATAACTCACTTATATAGAATCATAGAGTTTATAGCTAGAAAGAACCCTGGATGTCATCATGGCCAAGGATGCTTAACCATGTTTGGCTATCTGATGAAGTCTGTGGCCTTTCTTGGACAATGCTTTTAAATAACTGAAGGAGAAATTAAGTTTCATTTAGCAATTTAGTAAAAACAAAGGTCTAATTTTTCCCATCAAAGTTCGTATAACCTTTGAAATCTATGGACTTTGGGTTAAGAACGCCTAATTTAATCAACACCCTCATTTTACAAATGAGAAAAATGATGCTCACAGAGGTGAAATGTAAACCAGGATTCAAACGCAGGTCAACTGATTTTAGGATCATAGATATAGAGCTGGAAGGCATCTTAGAGGTCATCAAGTCCAAACCCCTTATTTTACACAAGAATAAACTGAGGCCCAGAAAGATTTACCTGCCTAAGGTCACACAACTAACAAGGATTTGAGGTACTATTTCACCGGAAGTCTCCCTGACTCCAAAACCAGGGCCCTACGCATTCTGCCATGCTAACTTTCTACAATTTACAAGTACAGTTTTTTCTCCACTATGACACAATGACCTTCAAATAGGTGTCTGTGGCACAGGATTATAGATTTTGACCTGGGAGGAACCTTAGGAGTCATCTATTCCAGTCCCCTCATTGTAGAAACAAGAACCCTGAGAACCAAAGAGATTAAGTGACTCATCCAAAGCGACACAGTATTAAAAGAGTAAGTGGTAGGGGTGAGATTCAAATTCAAGCCCTCTGACTCCAAATCCGTTGGACTATTGGGATTTTTTTCAATGATACAATGCCACATTCTGAGGAAAATGTTAAAATGATATAAAACTGAGCTATTTATATGTTTATAAGATTTTGTTGTTGTTCAGTCCTTTTAGTCATGTTCAACTCTTCATGACCCCATTTGTGGTTTTCTTGACAAAGATACTGGAGTAGTTTGCCATTTCCTTTTCCAACTTATTTTATAAATAAGAAAACTGAGACTAACAAGGTCAGGTGACTTGCCCAAAGTCATATAGATAAATACAATTCTCAATCAATAATTAACAAATAATACAAAATAAAGTAGGTTATCAATGTTCAATTTCACAGTTTCAAGGAGAAGTTTGGTGTCATTAATATCACTATCCAATTTCCCAAATGCAACCCAGACAACTTTTTTCAACCAACTCAATTCTGAACCTATTATCTATCTGGAGTGTCAATCAATGAATCAATACCACATGCCAATCCAATTGCAAATAATAATCTAGATAATAACAAGCTTTTCATCCACTTGGTTTTTCCTGTGTGAGTAGTTAAACTGCACTCTTGTGAGGGGCTATGAATCTCATTTAAGATGTTCTAGGATTTAAGTCAATCATAGCAATGTCATTTGCAAAGATAAGTACTGATCGTTTAGTGTAGGTCAATCAACCACCAAGTGTTTATTAAACACCTGCTATGAGCCAGATACTGCGCTGGAAAAACAAAGACAAAAATGACACAGTCTCAACTCAATGAGATTGCATCCTATCAGGAAAAATCATATATTCGCATGTAAAGACTGGGCAAAATTGACAAAGAAAAAAGAGAATTGCTAAATTCTTATCTTCTGACATCTCTGCCAGGGAGAATGACTTTTGTATGTAAAGGTGGAACAAAAATGGCTAATGAAGAATTGCTACCAATTCATATAAGGAGATAATAAAAGCATCTCTAGATGCCTTTCTTGAATTTCAGTCATCTGGCCCAGATGAATTATATCTTCAGGTACCAAAATAATTAGCATATCTAATTTCTAAATCACTTCAGTGTGTTTTTAGCAGATAATAGAGAATGGGAAAGGTTCACAAGACTAAAGAAAGGTAAATACTATCTGTTTTCACAAAAGAGAGAAGAAAATAGTCTACAAACTATAGGCCAATGAGTTTGACTTTAATTTCTGGGGAAATTCTAGAACAAATTATTAAAGAGAAAATTATTGAATATCTAGAAAGTGAGATAGTGATCAAAAAGAACTAGAATGACCTCATCAAAACAGATCATGACACCTTAACATTAATTCTCATTTTTTCTTTTTTGATAAGCTCACTAGTTAGAAGGATGCTATAGATAGTGTTTACTTAAATTTAAGCAAAAATGTTTGATAAAGTGTTCTTGTGGAAAAGATAGAGGGACGTGAGCTAAAAAAAAAAGTAAGTGCAATTAAACAGATTCAGAGCTGGCTGAGAAGACAGACTCAACAATTAGTCTTTAATAATGTGACATAGACTTGGGAGGAAGTCTCCAGTGGAGTGCCCTAGAGATCTGTACTTGGACTTTGGATTTTAATGACTTGAATAAATGCATACATAGCATGCTTACCAAATTTCAAGATAACACAACCAAAAGATAGTAAATATCATATTTGATGGTGTTTAATTCAAGATCCAAAGAGTCCTTTATGGGTTAGGACACTGGGATGAATCTAACAAGATGAAATTTAATAGAGATAAATGTAAAGGTTTATACTTGGGTCCAAAAAAAGCATAAGTGGGGTGTGACCAGACAGCACTGTACCTGAAAAAAGTTCTGAGGGAGTTGGTGGACTTCAACTTGAATGAGTCAACAGTGTGGTATAGAAGACAAAAAAAGATCTTCTCTCTTCTAAATCCTAAACTTTTGGGGCTTAGGACCCTTTTTCACTCTTAAAAATTATTGAAGACCCCAAAGATCTTTTGTTTATGTGGGTTGTATCTATCAATATTTATTGATTGCATTAGAAATTTAAAATAAGTTTTAAAAATCTTTAATTCATTTAAAATAACAAGAAACCAATTACATGTTAACACAAAAACATTTTTTATTAAAAGTAATGATATTTTCCCAAAAAATTATTGAGAAGCATAGCAATATTTTTTTACATCTCTTCCTAAATGTCTGGCTTAATAGAAGACAGATGGATTGTTTTATCAGCTTCTTCCTTCAATCAGTCATAACGTTATTTTGGCTGATGTATATGAAGAAAATTCAGTCTTGAGCAAATATAGATTTGGAAAACAGGGAATTTGAATAGGTAAATAATTTCTTAGTATTATTATGAAAACGATTTTAACTTAGTCAACACCCTCCAGAGTCCCTAGGACCACCAGGAGTCTACAGACCACACTTTGAGAAGTGCCAATCCAGAGGAAAGGAACAAAAATGTTAAAGTGTCTTGAGTTCATGCCATATATGAATGAGACAAAGGAACTTGGGATTTTTAATAAAAAATAGAGGAATTAGAAGCAAATAGTAGCTCTCCTAAAGTATGTAAGGTTTTGTCATATGGAAGAATGATTATATTTCTTCCGATTGACCTCAAGGGGAAGAACCAAGAGTAAGGAATTGAACTTGTAAAGATTCTATGTCAGCAAAAACTTCCTCACAACTAGAGCTATTCAAACATGGAATGGGCTGCCTAAAAAGATAGTGGGTTTCCTTTCAATGGAAGTATTCAAGCAACAATGGATGACCATTTATTGGTTATGTTTTAGTGAGAATTCTTTTTTGGTTATGGGTTGTGGTAGTTGGCTTCTGAGGTCCTTCTACACTCAGCTATTCTGAGGTTTCATGAGCATCTCAAAGGCTTCACCATGCTTGTTCCATTTGAACTCACCTGGACCTCTTACAACATAGTGTCAATCACTTTTGGTGAACACTCACCTGGCTTTATACTTCACTTGATATTGATGATCAAATGGGATGGGGAACCTACAGCCTCGAGGCCACATGTAACCTAGGTCCTTGGGAGTGGCATTTTGACTGAGTCCAAGCTTTACAGAACAAATCCTTTTATTCTGCGGATTTGATCTGTGAAGTTTGGATTCAGTCAAAAGGTCACACTTGAGGACCTAGAGGGCCATATGTGGCCTTGAAGCCACAGGTTCCCCACCCTTGGTCTAGAACAAAGCAATCAGCATTGTCATATCTTTCAGGAAATGAAGTATGATTTGAGCATTTGCACCTTGTTGGATGAATGTGTCATTTTGTTTTACTAAAATGAATGTTTTCTCATAGTCAACAAACAATAAGCACAGTAGGGTCTTGTCTTCTCCACATCTTTCAGTCAATTGTATGGTTTTAAAGATATGTCCCACCATTAAAAAAATCAATTGTGAAAGCTATTTCATCAAGGCTTCGAATCTGAATATGGCAGATTATTCTCATGGATATTTATTAAAAGAGGAAAAGTAAATATATCAGTCAATGAGCACTTATTACATGCCTGCTCACTGTAATGAGGGAAAGAATATGCAAACAACTCTCTAAAAACTAGATACATAACAGGATAAATTGAAGATTATCAGCAGAGGGAAGGCGCTATAATTTAGGAAGTTCAGGAAAGACTCTTTAAAGAAAGTGAGGTTATTAACTGGAACCCGAAGGAAGTCATGGAAACCAGCAGCCAGAGATGACAAGGGAAAGCAGTCAAGGCTCTTTCTGATATCTTGAGAATCAATCCCTCAAGACCCTCAAAATTTTATCACATCCAGCATGGCACTCCCCTCTATATATTTTGTCTGATCCTTGTTCTTCCCATCCTGGTTTCATCTTACTATAGTGCTTGTGTCCTCACATAGCACATACAGGAACATTCTATTGAAGGCTAAATAGAAGAGTTCCACTGTCATTGGTACAAGAAAAAAAATTATTATAGAAAGATTCTTTTGGATTTTTTTTCTGTTGTCCTTTCAGTTTCATCTTTAAAATTTATTGGGATTATCTGGCATAATTAGGTTTTCTGCCAGGCTACTGTTTGTTTTTATTTTATAACACTATATTGCTTATAACTTTCCATTATCCTATCTTAAAATTTTACAAGTTGGTTTATACTCTAAACCACTGTTGCCTTTGATTTTCCTCTCTCTATTTAGGAAATCTAGTGTTTGTTGCCTGATGCCTTTTCTACTTTCCTTTGGCATCCTCATTGAGCTGACTGATTTACATTGGTTACTCTTCCTTTGGAAATGGTGGTATTCTGTGTCAACATCTATTCCTTTGTCTTCTTCTGGTTTTCCAGCATTTTATGGTTATTTAAATAGGTCCAGATTGAGCAGTTTTAAGAGCACATCATTATATATATTATATTATATTACATATTATATCTACTCATTATATTACTTTTGATTTGGTCTTGATTTTTATCTTTGCTCTAACAAATCATAGGGCTAACTGTACAGCTGGGTACACTTTATAAACAGACAGTTCTTCATGTGGAAAAAGAAAGTTTCTAAACCACATGGTCTCATTTCCTATATTTTATAAGAAAAAAAATGATCACCATGGAAAAACTACCTATTAAGTACCCACATTGACCTAGTATTGTAGAAGCTAGTTAAACATGAACATGCTAGTTCTATACAAGTCTAATATAATAGAAAATTTGAATTCAACTTTCTATATCTAGTTAACATTGCTTAAAAGCAACAAGGAACCCAGAAGTTCCTTATGGCCTTGTCATGGATGTCTTCACAAGCCACAATCTAATCTATGAGACAAAACTTTGGGTCTCATGCAGTTTTGCTTCATCCTGAAAGTCAAGGTTCTGACTCACCAAGACATTACTATCTAAAACATGGAAAAAATGTTTCAAAAAAGAAAACTTGCAACTACAGTCCAAATAAGGTCCATTACAATCATGGACAGCCCTATTCAGAAATGTTCATATATGGCCTTATGCAGAATGATATAGGTGATGTTCTCTACCTGCTCCCAAAGTATTTGTCATTGTTCAATCATCTTGCCATTCCACCTTCCTTGCTGGTTCAAAATTCCTATCATTGGAGTAACTATGTTTTAGTTACTCTAAACGACAAAGGTAAAGATGGTCGATGCTAACATAAACAGACCACTAGACATTCCCAAAAGTCCTAATCCAGTGTCTCATTGCACCATTTAAGATAAAAGGGATTCTTAAAAACCAAGTCAGCAGAGCAAAAACTTTTGTAGGTGTTAACAACCTGGAAGGTTTTACACAGAGGTCAGCTGAAGAATTATTTTGGTCATATCAACTCATAAAAACTATCTACTAAGGCATATGTAAGGGCAAGGATCCATTGAGTAAAGCAATCAAATCACTCCACCCCATTTAAAATCTCTAGAAGCTAAGTCCTGATACATTTATCAGATGAGAACACATATTGATTATTTACTAGGCATGAACAAGACAAGTGGTGCAGTGGATAGTGTCAAGCCTGGAGTCAGGAAGACTCATGTTCCTGTGTTAAAATCTGGACACCGACACTTAGTAGCTATGTGACTCTGAGCAAGTCACTATTTGCCTCAATTTCCTCAGCTATAAAAAAATGAGCTGCAGAAGGAAGTGGCAAACCACGCCAGCATCTTTGCCAAGAAAACCCCAAATGAGATCAAATGACTGAACAACAATAAACAAGACCACTATGTCTCCTTGAATCAAATCAATGATATTTTAATTAGGTGCAACAGGAAATCTGTTCTGATTAGGTGAAGAATTTGGTGACATCCTGAAAAATTGTATAAAAAAAGAGCTAGTTCAAAACTGAGAGGCAATGTTCCAGGTGTGGGACTACAGAAGGAGTTGAGCTATCAGGAGCTAAGATAGTAAGAATCAGAAGTACAGAGGCAACCAGAAAAAGGAGAAAGAAAAATGAGGACTCAGATGTAGCAGAGAAGGGAGTGACTGAGGGCCCTAAAGGCATCTTAGATGAGAAAACTCAATTTGACATTATCATTTATACCTACCTTCTCAAGGACTGAGGGAAGTTTCAAGGAGAAAAAAGGTCTGTTCTTTCCCCAACTTTCCTCGCCCATGCCTACCAACTCTGATGCTTCTTTACTCAAACCCTTCTGGTAAACTGAATTTTGCCTCAAACACAAAGAAGCCAAGGGGTTAACTAGATATAAATGTGAACAAAAATTAAGTCAGAAATCCAAATATGCCTAAATATTAGGGATTTTTATAATTGAGAGTTTGGAGAAACTGTGATGATATTCCTAACTTTTCATTTAACATAAATTCCCTAATGCAGAAGAGGAAGGAACCACATGGAAGTGAAGGGCCATAATATTGCCTTTAGATTTAAAATAAGCTAGCTAAACCAGATGACTCCAGAAGAAAAAGTGAGGCTGGTGACTTTGAATAGGCCTGCCTCACTTAAATCCAATTCACTTGCATGTCATGGCATCACTTCTCTGATGTCACAGTTGTCTTTGAGAATGAAGGACAAACAACGACCTCTGTGAGTAAAAAAGGAGCTACCCACTGGGGACCAAACTGGAACTGGCTAGCTGGGCAACAGGGCGAGCTCTCTCTCTCTCTCTCTCTCTCTCTCTCTCTCTCTCTCTCTCTCTCTCTCCACATAGGGTACACCCTTACCTGCAGGTGCTCTGCCCAAAGGGAATGGAAATTTTAATCTCTGAAATGTTTTTCTGTCTTAAAGACCAGCCTTAACCCCAAATCACACTGGTTATCATTGACCAGCCATAGATCCCAGGCCAAGCCCTACTTGGTCATTGGTTGAGTTCTGATGGCTCAGAGGGAGTGTAAATAGCAATTGTTTCTGTTTTAACCAAAAACCCTGAGGATCTTCCCCTCCCAGATCGATTTTTTTACTAAGTAAAGAGGCCTTCTCTGCCTCATTTCTTATTAAGTCTTAATCACTGCCTGGGTACTTCCTTAGTCAAACTGAGACCTGTTAAAGACTTTAGCTTAAAAAGGCCAAGGTCTTCCATTGCATCTGGGGCCATCTTCAGTCATTCTTATCTATATCTGGCCACTGGACCCAGATGACTCTGGAGAAGAAAGTGAGGCTGGTGACTGCGCAGCCCTGCCTCACTTAAATCCAATTCATTTGCATGTCATGGCATCACCTCTCTGATGCCATGGTCCTCTTTGAAAACAAAGGACAAAGCTAGCTAAAGTAACAGTGTTACACATGGAGAGTTTAGGATAAATGTCACCTAGAGGGAGTAATCAGAATGATGAAATAATGATTCCTTAAAATATGTTACCTGGAAATCAAACAATTTATCAGCACTTAAAAAGTACTTATTACATACTAGGCACTAAGCTAGGTGCTTGGAATAAAAATACAGTAAGTTAAACACCAAATTTCTCCCATTTTATTAATGTTGGAAAATTACAACCTAAGAACAGGTGCATCAAAGATCAAATTTTCTGACTTTAAAATTTTGCTGAAGGTCAGTCATAGCTGTGCTGCTCTCTAGAGTTTGAATCAAAATATTCTTCTTTAAAATGGATGGTTTAGAATTTAAAACACAATTTAACTTAGAAGTAGGTTTTCAATCTATTCCTACTACTGCCATCCAGTGCCTATTAATTGTTATGTCTTTCATTTCTGTTTTGCTTCTAGAAAAGATGAAATTCTCACAGAGAAGGCAATAGAAAGTAAAAAGTCTGATGAAATCCCTATGCTTCCTACAGGTAAAGCTAGATTTCCTTCTTAAAACATTACATTTATAATATTTTACACTTTATAACCAAATCATCGTAAAATATGGCATTTTCAAAACAATGCTTTGTAGAAATGCATAAATAAGAAAAATCACTTTTTAGTAGCTTACAAGCCAGAAATTGAATATTTATGTTTGTATCATGTTTCAGTTTCTACATTTGAATAGAGGTTCATAAAAAAACTGTACCTTAGAATTTTTCCATATTTTAAGTCTTTATAGAATGAGCCAGCAAGCTCATCTTTTCAACCAGCTTATCTTTTTGACCAGTAACTAATGTAGGTATTATGCTGGCTCAGTGTCAATTTTGACAATATTATATTGTAGAATGCATTCTTTAAGATTTTTCCCCATGGTAGTCTTAGAAGGAAATAGCTACCTAATTATTAACAGCACTGACAGTATAAAGAATATTGACCTCTAATATCACACTTCATTCAGAGGAATAGTATTAGGAGAAGAAAAAGCTTTATGAAGATGATTCATGATGAATTTATTTCCTAATTTTGTTAAAATTAAAAATAATCATTGGAATGTAATTGAGATTCCTATCTTGAAAAGTTAAAGTCAGTACATTTAAACTTTAGTGGCATTTTTGTCACACACAAAATTGAATCTGCTACTAACATGTATAATACATTTGATGAAAATCAAATTCAATTTTTTATAGATACTCTTTCCCACTTAGTTTAAGTTCATTTATAAGTTTATTCATTTATTTATAAGACTTCTAAGAGGCAAATATCTTCCTTTCTTCCCAACATACATATTCATTAACATGTTTTATATGTATACAGGTATTTCTATGTGTATATGAATATGTATATTTATGTATATATGTATATGTTTGTGTATGTGTATGTGTGTGTATATGTGTATGTATGGCCTAAGAGGTTTAACCTCATAGACAGTAAGACCTGAGTTCCAGACCTGCCCCTAACATAGGCCAATGCAACACATGGCCCTCAGGCCACTTGCAGCCCACCAAAGGATTTGGAGCAGCCTGCAAAAAATGTAGAGGATGTTAAAGAAATTAAAGACATAATAAGTCCTTTGTCCATGCCCAGCTTAACCCGCCTTTCACTAGTCACTGTTATGCCCATCATGTGACTTGGTGGGTGGGTTGCCACTGCACACTCTCTACTGTTTGCCACATGACCCATGGCAACCAACCATCATCGTTAGTCGGTCTCTAGTCTGAGAGGAGCAAGAGTCATAGCTTTTTGTTGTGTTTTTGGTGATCACTAAATTTAAACAGTAAGAACACCTGAAAAATGTATTGAAACTTGTACTGTTTAGCAAAGTAATTTTTTAACATTAATATGATTTCATGATAAATAAAAATCTCAAGTAATAAGAGTAATTAATTGATATTAATTGAAATTTCTTTTTTAATGTTTTTTCTTGCAAAATAGTTTAATCATTAATTATAGACCTTTACTTGGAAAGTGAACCACTAAAAACCTATCAGCAGCCCAAAGAAGCTTAGTCTATTTTAATTTTGGCCCTGATCTACTGCCAAGTTATGCAGGTCTGCCCCAACACAATACCACTACAGTGGCATGAACAAGTTAATTAATACTTTAAGGCCTACAGGCAGCTCTGTAAGACTGTAAGTTACAGAGAAGTTTCGGATAGGCATCACTGGAGGGAGTTCCCACAATGTATATCTTTTTGCATATATGTACATCCGTGTATATGGATATGGATATTTTGAGTTGTCCATTTACCAGTCCTTCAGACTATTTCCTTAATGGTCCTGGACTAATAAGAATGAAGTTCACCCTCTATTCTAAGACTTAGCCTTGGTTGTCTGTGAACACCAGGGATGGGGAGAATTCTGAAAGACTGGCAAAGGAAAATCAAATGTTGAGAACTGTTACTAAACATGAGTACATCTGTGTGTACATAGGGATACACATGTTTACATATACACGTGTGCATATAAAAATTTGGTGCTAGGGATCAGTTCTTGTGATTTCACTGGTTTAGGGAATTCCTGGTACAGAAATTCCTTCCCCTGATGTACACCAGCAACTTCTCTATAACTTATATAACATATAGTCTTAGAGAACTACCTAAGCATAAGAGACTAAGAGGTCTCTGATGTCACATGATTTCACAGGCACCAAAATTCATTTTTTTATATTAAGGCTTTGTCCCTTTTTCAAATGAAAATAGAAAAATAGGATAGAAGGTAAAGGTATGTATACAGTATGCATATGTATGGGTATAGGTATAGATATGTGTGTATATATATATGTGTGTGTATGTATAGGCATAGGTATAAGTATGGGTATATGTATATGTATGTGTATGTATGGATATAAATGAATAAATAGCCTAGGAGGACTAACCTTAAAGTCAGAAAGACCTGAGCTCTAATCCGGCCTCTGACACATACTAACTACCTCTGTGATCATAGGCAAGTCAATTAACCCCTCAATCATTTACTCCCTAATTGAATTAGTTCATCATATTCTTTCCTAAAACAAGTTTGGATAGTGCAGATGGGGCCACAGAGAAACTAAGCATCTGACATAGAAATGACGGGGAGAGTCTTGTTAACAAAAAAAAAGAGAGAGAGAAAGGAGGAAGAGAAGGAGAAGGAAGCTGGGTACACCAGAAAGAAAAAAACAATTGACTAACTTTACTTGTCTAGAGTCAGTGGTTGTATTGTTTGTAAACTTGGCTCAGTCCTCAGGCAGCCCAGGCTTCTATAGTTCCACATATGGGACAGTTCAATGATCACTAGTCTGCAGGGGCTACAGGATCCTCAGTCAAGAAGGACAGATTCAGTAATATTCTATATATTCTGCTTACTACACCTAGACGTCTTCAACAATAAGGTTTAAAAGCCAAATGGTTTTCTGGTTAACTAAGTTTTAACTAGAAAGTTCAATTAACTGAAATGTTCTACTCTTAAGGCTTTTCAGATTAACAAGGTTTTATTGTATAATTTCACACAATAAAACTGAACACATTTGTTTTCCTAAATTTGATGATTTTCCTTGGCTGCAAGAGAGTACAGAATCTCCTCTTAAAAACAAGAAAGATTGTCCTGCATCGGGGATGGTTTTAAATTGATGCAGGCTCTAGCATTGGGCCCAAGGCCCCTGCCAGCCCTTTGAGTCGCTGAATGATAGAGCATTCAAAAACACTTCTCATATCAAATTCAAAAGCCATGGACAGCATCCAAAGAAATATTTCTGAAGAACCAATTTCATATTGTTTTAAGTATGTGCTTCCACTCAATATTCACAAAAAGAGAAATTAATTTGCCCTCATTAAACAAAGTTTTCTTACAATGCATATCCCAAGGACTATTAAACTCGGGCTCTGGGGAGAAGGAAAGGAGAATTTCAATGAGGGAAAACATAGAGCCACACTTTAACTCCAGAATATGCTGATGTTATCTTTTTTTTTTAAATTGGTTGAAAATGCACTTACCATCAGTAAGTGGGTATTGGAGTGACAGAGAGACTCCATGAACTTTTGCCCTCATTCTAATTTAAGCTCTCTTCTAGTGTGTTCATGTGTGTGATTTTTTTTGAAGTCTCAGCAGGTGCTGCTAGCTTCTCTCCATTTCCCTTCATATCCACTCCTAATGGCTCACTTCTCAACAAACTTTTCAATGACACAAAGACTCCTGTGAAGGTGAGGATGTCCTGATATCTTATCTAGCTGTTCATTTGCTTGCTTTCTGTGCTTTAGAGAAAAAAATGGATCAACAATTCAAAGCTATTTTGTTCCCACAATTAAAACGAGAAGATTTTGTTCTGTTCGCTAATTATAAATTATGTTTTTTTTTCTCATAACTGAGAGAAAATTGAATTCACTGTACATGGTTTAAAAAAGAAAGAACCATAGAGGATGATTAAGAAGCAATTCCACTATCATATCACCCTATTTTCTACTTTGGGCTGATAAACCCCTCACCAATCTTATCACAGTGCTTTACCATAGCCAATACACCTGGAATCTAAGAGAATGCCTTCTTTTAGCTTCCTGAGGCCTCTCAGCACTCTTAGATAGGGTTACATATCATCATGGTGTTGAATGGGTTGAAATCCCCAGTTTTCTACCCTCCTGTTTTATTTTTGTGTTTGTATACCCAAGGCCTAGCCTATAAGGGCCTAGCTTCCTTTTTTATTTTTTTTATTTGTATACCCAGGGCCTGGCACGTAGTAAACATAATAAATACTTTCTATTGATTTATTCCACTGGAAAAATTAAGGTACTGCTTCCATGTTTGACCCTCATATACCAATTTTTCAAGTTTTTTAGAAAAGGTTTTCCAGACCTTCCCAGATTGAGGCATAAATCCAATGAAATCATTGTCACTGCTCCAGCTAACACCTTTACAGAATCCTCAAGTGTATATTTTCGGTTTCAGGGAAATACAGTGTTGATCTCAAAGTCATCTATGTACCAAAGGCTGCAAACCAATCTCCTGTGCCACATGCTTAAAACCCAACCCCTATCTTGCTCTATGCCTTAGGAAGTTAATGGGAGCACAGAGCAATGACAGAACCATGCCAATTCCAGATCCAAAGGGCAGTGAGAAAGGCAGGTAATGGGCCTTTGAGCAAGCAAAAGGCAGACCTACTTGCTCAGAGCTGTGCTGCTATTTTTAGACATTCCAGCCCAAGCTTCTAGTTGTGACCCCAATATGCCATTCTCCCTGAGAGTTCCTTTAAGCTAACTTTTGACTTGAAGGTGCTTTAGGGACAATTTTGATATTAAGTTCATGCATGAACAGTCTCATTATATCAGCCCAGGTTTCCCTTTGGTGTTGACTGGACAGTCAAAATACTTCATATTCATTCACACATTTGTCCAATGTAATCATCATTCCAGCATGATCAAACAGGATTGATAAAGCCTCATTGTACACATGACTATACTGAGTTCTACAAAAGGAATAGATCTATTCTCCACTAGCTGTCAATCACAGACAAATTACATTGCTCTCTAAAGATTCTAGGTAACTAAAAGAAAAAAATTTATTCCAAATTTACCCTCCACAAAGTCAATTTCTCATTCCATAGAACTCCATCTCTAAGTCCACTGAAGTTCCCCGAATCAATTTTTTTGTAACCCGTCTAATATTTAGAGCCATCCCAAAAAACTTTCTTTTGGTTTATGCTAAACAAAAATCTATCCCTCTTTTTCCCTCAGGATACAGAAACTGAAATCACTAATATCATATCAGAGGGACCAGCGGAAGAGATGTTAGAATTTAGTGTCAACTTAGCAAGTCAGAAGTTTAAGGCAGAATTGAATGATCCAAAGTCCCCTCATTACCAGGAGCTAGCAACAAAATTTCAACATCAGGTAAGTAGGTTCACCTTTTACTGGATGTATACTTATTTGAATAATTACAGACCTGATCTCTTTTGGCTGGTAATAAAGCCTAATATTTAGAGGAATTGGTATTTACTATAGATCAAATACAAAACATTCCAAAAAGTTGGAAAAAAAGAGATAGAAAAAAGCAGCGTTCCGTTATTATAAGAAATTAAGTATATTTTATTTGAAATATATTCAAGAGGAAGTATTGGGGATGGGGGATCCACAAATACCTATATTTATCCTTGTTGCAATAACCTCAGGCTTTGTATTATGAAATCAAGTCAACTCAACAGGCAAAAAATTTTTTGTTCAAATATTTGCCAGTCGTGTCTGACTCTTCATGACCCCATTTGGGGTTTTCTTGGCAAAGATACTGGAGTGGTTTGCCATTTCCTTCTACAGCTCATTTTTACAAATGAGGGACTGAGGCAAACAGGGTTAAGTGATTTGCCCAAGGTCACATAGCTAGTAAAAGTCTGAGGCTAGATTTGAACTAAAGAAGATGAGTCTATCTGACTCCAGGGCCAGTACTCTATCCAGTGTATCACCTAACTAGCCTTTGAGAATTCATTCTAAAAATTTTAAGTACTTTTTATAAGCCAGGCATTTGACTGGGGATACAAACAAAAGCAAAAAGGAGTCCCTGCCTTCATGGATCTCATATTCTAATGGTGTAAATAACATGCAAACAACTATGTACAGACATGATATATATATATATATATATATATATATATATACATATATACACACACATATATAAATGTTTTACATATAGAATATATTGGAGATAATCTCAGAGGAAAAACATCTTAAGATTAACAAGGACCAAGAAAGATTTCTTACAGGAGGTGGAACTTTAGCTGAGATCTAAAGCAAGCCTGGGAAGCCAGGAAGGAGGGGAAAGAGAACATTCCAGGCTTGGGGGCCAGGCAGTGAAAGGGTAGAGTTGGGAGATAGAGCATTGAGTGCCAGAAATTGCAAAAAGGCCAGTGTCTCTGAGTAACAGAGTAAGAAACATAGAGAGCAAAAGCTAGAAAGGTAGACAGGGGTCAGGTTGAATGTCTGTCTTCCTTCCAAAAAACATTCCCAAGTAAGTCTATTAAATTCAACCTTATTTCCTTGCTTAAGACTAAAGTGAGAGGGCTTAACGAGTACCTTTCTTATTCTAGGAATAAAGTGATTCCTATAAAGGAGGGAAGAACTATTGATTAAAGAAATACAAATTAAAACAACTCTGAGGTACCACCTCACACCTTTTAGATTGGCTAATATGATGGAAAAGGAAAATGATAAATGTTAGAGGGGACGTGGAAAAATTGGAACACTAACACACTGTTGGTAGGGTTGTGAACTGATCCAACCATTCTGGAGAACAATTTGGAATTATTTCCAAAGGGCAATCAAACTGTACATATCCTTTGATCTACTAGGTTTATATCCCAAAGAGATCATTAAAAAGGGAAAAAGACCTACATGCACAAAAAATATTTATAGCAGCGCTTTTTGTGGTGACAAAGAATTAGAAATTGAAGGGATCCCCTTTAATTGGGGAATGGCTAAATAAGTTGTGATATATGAATGTAATAGAATACTGATGTACTTTAAGAATTGGTGAGCAGGGGGCAGCTAGGTGGCTCAGTGAGTACAGCACAGGCCCTGGAGTCAGGAGGACCTGAGCTCAAATTCGACCTCAGACGCCTGACATATGTACTAGCTGTGTGACCTTGGGCAACTCATTTAACCCCAATTGCCCTGCCAAAAAAAAGAATTGGTGAGCAGGAGGATTTTAGAAACACCTGGAAAGACTTACATGAACTGAAACAAACTTAAATGAGCAGAACCAGGAGAATATTGTACACACAGTAACAGCAATATTGTGTCATGATTAACAATGAATAACTTAGCTCTTCTCAGCAATACAAAATGATCCAAGACAATTCCAAAAGACACATGTTGGAAAATGCTATCCACATCCAGAGAAAAAACTGATGGAATCTGAATGCAGAGTGAATCATAGTATTTTCACTTTATTTTTTTGTGGTTTTTCCCTTTTGGTCTGCTTCTTCTTTAACAACATAACTAATGGGAAATAGATTTTAAATGATTGCACATATACAACCTATATCAAATTGCTTGTCATTTTAGGGAGGAGGTAAAAGAGGGAGGGAGGGAGAAAATTTGGAACTCCAAATTTTTTAAATGAACATTAAAAATTATTTTTATGTGTAATTGGGAAAAATAAAATAATATTTTTAAAAAAGAAAGGAGGGAGGAAATAATCCATTAAAAAAGGAAATATGCCCACTCTCCAAAAACAGAAAAATAGGTGATCATAATTACAGTTATGTGAATTTGCATTTGATTGAACAAACATTCCCAAAACGTTGACACAGAGGGAGTCATAGTATGTCGGTTGTCCTCTGTATTCTGTCTAGCAGTACCTTGCAATTTAGCCATTCAGTTGGCATTTCTTTCTGTTTTACTCATTACCAAGTGCAAGTAATAGAGGCAATGTGTTGTACTAACTTTAGAGTCTGCAAGACCTGAGTGTAACACCTAATACATATTAGTCATGTAACCATGGGAATTATTCACCCCCTCAGTATCCAAACAACTTTCTAGGACAATATATTTGAAGCAAATTGTTAATCTGCATTTATGGAGAGAATTTCCACACTCGGAGTTCCTTATACTGCAACACAAGTCTGAACAAGTCTGAACCATCCCCTTCATCCACTCTCCAAAATGCTAGCTAGGTGGCACACTGGAGAAAGTAATGGGCTTAGAATCAGAAATACCTGAGTTTAAATTCTACCATACACTTACTAGCTGTGTGACCCTGGGCAAGTCACTTACCATCTCTGAGACTCAATATCTTCATCTGTACATGAAGTGTTTGTTCTCAATGGCTTCAAAGTGCTCTAAATCTATAATATTATGATTTCATTTACTGGCAATTTCTCAGCGACTCAAAAGACATTCCATGATTTATTGAAACAATGAGACTCCATAACCATCAAATAATATTTTCTAAGTGCCTACAGTGAATAGTTGCTTTAATAAGGGCTACTCGTATTCAATAGTAAGAAGATATTTGCTCCATGCTTGTCCTTCTTAAAGCATCAAAGGCTAGTTAGTTTCCATTCAACTGGAACATAAATGCATGTGCAGAAGAATCTAAAATTCTAATCTTTCTTCTTTTAAGTTACTTCCTTCTAGCTTCAGAGAAAAATTTCAACAAACAAATCAAAATGCATTTGTTAGGCCTCTGATTAATGCCAGAACTGTACTAGGATCTGGGGATACAAGGACAAAAATATAACAGTCCCTGACCACAAGGAATTTACATTCTACTGGTACCACACATACGTAGTTTCATAGATTTAGAGTTGTAAAGGAACTTAGACGTCATCCAGTCCAACCACTTCATTTTACAGCTGAAGAAACTGAAGCCCCGAAAGGTTAAATGACTTGCCTAAGGCCCCACAGGTAGTAAGGGGCAGCACTGGCATTTCAATCTAAGACTTCCATATCTAAAACCAGTACGCTCCACTGCACTATACTGAAAAAATTAGACAGACAATTATCAGGGTAGACCTGTTGGTGACATGTGAATTGAGCCTTGAAAGAACATAAAGATACTAGGTGGTAGGAATGAGGAGAGGTGTATTCTAGGCATGAGGAAGGGCTTACAAAACAGAATGGAGGTGAGCGATAGAATATTGAGTTTAGAAAAGAGCAAATTGCTCTCCTTATTTAGAATGTACAGTCTGAAAATGGAATTATATAAAATATGGATGGAAAGATAAAGGGAGCCAGATCATAGAAAGCCTTAAGTACCTGCCTAACTGTTACAGGCAGTGGAAAGTCACGGATAATCCTTGAGTAGAGGAGTAACATAGTCAGACCTGTATCTTGAGAAGATGGTTTTGATGAGTGTAGAAGACTGATTAGAAAAGGAAGAGACTGGAAGCAGTGACACAAATCTGGAAGTTCCTATGTGAGAGGTTTAAGAGCCTGAACTCAACACATGGCTGGGTGGGTGGAAAGAAGGAGATGGCCGCAATAAAAGGTTTCATATCTGATTGGATATCAAGGGTGAGGAAGGGGGGGACAGTCAAGAGAGACTCCAAGGTTATTAACTTGAGTAACTGAAGGATGGTTATGCCTTAAATAGAAGAAGGGAAATTTGGAGCGTTAGTGGATAAAATACTGAGTTCTACTTTGAATATCTTAATTATGAAATACAGAACATTCAAGAGAGGATATTCCACAGATAGTTGATGATGTAGGGCTAGAAAGTTTGGGAGAGAAATTAGGGCTGGATATTCAGATCTGGAAGTCAACTGCATAGCTATGATACTTGAACTCAAATTGAGGAGTGAGATAGCCAAGCAAATGCATGCAGGAAGAGAAGAGGACCCCAGAGAGACCTGGGAAACACCCATGCTAAAAACACAGGTGTTTACACAGAACTTCTAGCTCCCTAGAAAGGAATGTATCTAATATATGTACATGATAAGACAACATAAAGATAACAAATTGGTAAGATAGGGTTAGAGTTTAGTAGAGAAAGGAAAGGAGGTTTATTGTGGTTTTCAAGATACCCGGGAAGTGAGGAAAGTTAAGACACCCACAGATTGCTATGCATTTGTCCAGGGCTGTTAAAAACAAGAACCAGAAAGACCAAGATATTTACTTCCAGCAAATATGGAGAGCAAGGGGGATTTTAAAGTGACTTGCATAGACTGTATTTTTACTACTACCAAATAACTTCTATCTATATTCAAGATGTAGGCAGGTCTGTCTCCTGGAAGAGACCAGAGGGTCACAGATTAAAGTTGAAAGAGACCTTGGAGTAAATCTAGTCCAATCCCTTCATTTTATAAATGAACTAATGTCCAGAGAAGTTAAGTAACTTGCCCAAGTTCTCCCAAGTAGTAAGGGGCAGAGATGGGATTTGAACACAGGTTCCAAATCTCTTTCTCTTTCTACAATGCACCATGACATCAGAGATCAGGAGCTTAAAGGATTCTTTTCCACTTCTTTGGTTTTCGGAGAAAATGAAATATTCCTTAAACCACAAACACACAGAGAAACGTGTGTGTGTGTGTCTCTCTGTGTGTGTATGTGTGTATGGTGTTACTGTGAAAACAAAGAAAAAATATCTGAAGAGAGCAAAGGAAATTCTGACCCGTGTCAAGAGGTAGGAATGGAAGAAGGATAAAGAGAAAAAAAGAACTGACAAGCCCTTGGAACTAAAAACAGATCTGAGGTTCATACTGGAGAAAAAGAGCCAGCTAGTCATCCTGAATAGAATGCAGTTTTAGATCCGCAGATGCAGTCCTATGAGAGATTATCAAATAAAGGTGAAAGGAAGAAGAAGAGTAGTGGTGGTTGATGCCTCCCTGCTGAAGGGTACTGAAGCAGCTAATAATTTCTTGCAAAGTCATAATTATAAATTCATCCTTCAAAAATGGAAAAAAGCAGCAAGAGGAAATTCTATTCAGGTTCTGATTCTCACCAACAAAGAGAAACTGTTTGTTGGTGTGCAAATGATGGGAAGCTCAGGTAAAAACAACCACTCCATTTTAGAATGTTGTGTTAGAAGAGAGAAGAACTGGGCATAGTTTGAAATGAATCTTTGTTTTAAGAAAAGTAGATTTAAAAGCATTCTGAGATAGAGTAGGTAGGATCTCACGGTTTAAAATTCTGTAGAGAAAGTCAACCCAGGAGGGACGGATGATAAACTTTCAAGAACAGAAAATCTGAGTATGAATAGGAAACTCATCAACCAGATATGTATAAAAGATAGAAGGACAGGTAAAGAAAGATAAATATCAAGTGTGACATCATCTTCTAAGCGTAGTGACAGTAGCACTAAAGCTCAGAAGGAGCTGAAGCTGATGATGAAAGCTAAGAATAAAAGAAAGGATTGCTAGTGGCAGGAGGATGGGTTACTTCTATTGAGGAAGATCAAAGAAGGGACAGGACTCTACCACTCTAGGGATGGATGAAAAGATTTATTATCTGTCTGCAAAGAGAAGGCAGAACTGCAGAACTCTTTCACTGCTTCTGATTTCCTGGGTGAAGAAAATGACCTCTAGAACTGGAAAAGACAAGAAAAAATGGCTAGTAGGAAACTGATAAGCAAAATAAGTTAGGATGCAGTAAGAGAGTACTGAGCTGCCCTGGATAAATCAAAGTAATCTAGCTTAGAAGAAGACTATCCGAGGGGACTGAAAAAACGGGCAGATGGGATTGCTGATGCTTTGTCTATGATCTTTGAGTGATCATGGAAGACTGGAGAAGTACATATGCTGTACCAATTTCCAAAAAAGGGAAGATAATGGAGACTGAAAAGTATAAGTAGGGTGCCTAACTTCAATTCCTGGCATAAATTTGGAACTCATTACTTTTTAAAATAAATTTTGTTGCTATATTTTATTTTTATATCACCTAAATTTCCTCCTGTATTCCTCCCACTCCCCCTTCCCATAGAGCCACTCTTTATAACATGGACTTTTTTAAGAAAAAAACTAAAAGAAAAGAGAAAAAAAGTTAGAAAAACTGATCAATACGTAAAAAATTGACAATTTATGCAATATTTCACACCTGTGGACCCCCCCCCACATACACACTCCTACAAAGGAGTGGAGGGGACAAGTATATCATTCAATGGAAGGGATGGTTACAGAATATGTGGAAATGGTGATCAATCAATCAAGAAGCATTTCTTAAGTGACTACCATATGTCAGGAACTTTGCTAGGTTCTGGGGATACAAATAGGGTGAATAAAACAATCCCTATTTGCAAAGAGTTTAATAGGGGAGACCAGAAGGATATATTTAGGTATACACAGAATAAACATGAAGAAAATAAACTAAAAGTATTTGTAGTATAGGAAGACGGGGTACTAGCATTTGAGAGGCTCAGGAAAGGCTTCATGTGGAAGGTAGTACTTCAGATGTGTCTTGAAAGAAAAGAGGGTTATTATCTTTTTGATCCAAGGCTTGCATTGAAAGGCATAACTCTCAGGTAATGATCCTGTTGTACTTTTCCCTGATCAGGGCACATAAGCTATACTGTACTCAGCTCTGTACACCACATGTTACAAAGGGCATTGATAAACTAGAGTGTCCAGACCAAGGCAAACAGAATAGTAATGGGACTCGAGTTCCTGACCTATGTTGAAGGAATAGGAGTCTTCAAGTATCAGAAGGCTGTCACCTAGAAGAGGTATTCAAATTGTTCTACTTGGTCCCAGAATGCAAAATTAGGAACAACGAGTACAAATTACGGAGGCAAACTTGGTCTTCTGCTAGACCAAAACACTTTCAGTTAGTGCTATTTAAGAGTAGAATGGGCTGCCTCAGGAGGTTGTGGGTCCTTCTTCACCAGGGATCCCTAACTCAAAGCTGGATGACCATATTGTATATATTGTATTATACATACATATATATGTGTGTGTGTGTGTGTGTGTGTGTAGAAAGAAAGAAAGAAAGAAAGAAAGAAAGAAAGAAAGAAAGAAAGAAAGAGAAAGAAAGCAGAAATATTGTAGAGACAGTTCTTATTTTCTTATTCAGGGAACTATTGAATTAGATAACCTCTGAATCACCTTCCAATTCTGAAATTCTGAGAGGCAGGAAATTGGTCAGTCAACAAGTATTTATTAAGCATTTATTATGTACTAAACACTGTGCTAAGGGCTAGGTATAAAAAGAAAAACAAAACATAATCTTTGCCCTCAAGGAGCTCACATTCTAATAGGATAGGGTTGTTGTTTGTCCTTTGTTCTTGAAGAGGACCATGACATCAGAGAGGTGATACCATGACATGAAAGTGAATTGCATTTAAATGAGGCAGAGCTGTGCAAAGTCACCAGTGTCATTTTCTCCTCCAGAGCCATCTGGGTCCAGTGGCTAGATATAGATGAGGACAACTGGAGATGGTCCAGGATGCAATGGGGGACCTTGGCCTTTTCCAACTAAGTGCTTTAGCAGGTCTCAGTTTGACTGAGGCAACACCCATTCAGTGATTCAATAGGGTGGAGGGACAATATGCAAAAAGAAAAAAAATTGTACAACAAGGTATTTACAGAGCAAATGGAAGGTAATTTCAGAGGGAAGGCACTAGCAGTAGTGGGGACTGGGAAAAGCTTCTCATGGAGGGTGGAATTTGACCAGAGACTTGAAGGAGGCCAGAGAGACCAGAAATTGGAAGTAAGGACAGAGAGGTTTCCAGGCATGAGAGCTTGCTGATGCAAAAGCACTAAGTAAGTCAAGAGATGGAGTGTTTGAAACAGAACAGTTCCTTGGACAAGTCCAAAATGTCCGGTGCAAGTTCCCCAATGAAAGGCCCGTTCTACCACACACAGTAAGCCCTGACAAGAAGAGCGACTGACTAAAAAATGGCCAAGTGCAGCAAAAATCTTGCCAGTAAAAAATGAAAGCAGTGACCATTAACCGGGCATTGGCACACATAGGAAGAACCACTTGCTCCCAGCCAGATGTCTGGGTGGCACTGCCCAGGATAAATCATCCTTTTCATTCAGGCTGATGGCATTTAATTACCATCCAGACAACTCTTGATAATGTTCAAAATTCATCTCCTGAATACTGGAATCTTGGAATCTAGGAAATAATGGAAATGGAGTTAATAAGTGGATTTGCCCATCACCGTGTGCCTCTACTAGAGAAACAGCATGGAGTAGTAGAGAGACTCAAAGAAGTGGTGGGCAGGATTTTTCTCCTCCAACATCTCTTAGCAGTCTTCAAGTATTTGAAAGTCTGTCATTTAGAAGAGGGAGGAGATTTGTTCTTCTTGGCCCCACAGGATAGAAGTGGGAGTGATTGGTAGAAACTTCAAAAATGCAAATTCAGACATAAGGTAAGGAATAAGTTACACCTAGCTGACTTAGAAGTAAGCCGGACTTCCTCCCTCTGATATTCTCAGCCATATGATAGCTGGCTTCTAATATTTGAAGGGCTGTTGTTATATGAAAGAGGGATGAGATTTGTTCAGCTTAACCTCAGAGGGCAGAACTCAGAGCAATGGGTGGAACACTTTCTCTGGGATCTCTAACTCTTGAGGTCTATGTGATTCTGTTACTTATCAACAATAGGTGAACAAACACTTTAAGCCTTCAGGGAAGAAAATGAAAGAGTGAAGTATTGCACAAAAAAAAACAATGGAGTGAGAGTCCAGTGACTCGGTCTCCTCCTCATTCTGTCACTAGCTAGATGTATAACTGGACCAAATCACTTCTCTCCCCCTGGCCTCAGTTTCCTCATCTGCAAAATGGACAGATTAGATGAGCTCACTTTTAGTTCTAAGAGTCAATGAAAATGCTCTGTATGCCTAACGGATATCATTTCTTAAATGTTGTTATTATGAGGGAGAATTGTGTTTCTGCACTCTGGAAACTCTGCTAACGAAAGAAAGGGAAGTTTTACAAAATCCAAAGAGATGTCTCTTGCCCTCCCCACTTTTTACTTTTACACCATCATTGACACACCCATAAAAAGGAAATCCTCTGGCTCTCAATATCAATTGCCCTCCCAGACAGGCCAGCTGTGCAAACATGCCCCACATCCCTCAAAAGCTGGGTAGTAGAAAGTCAATCAGCTTAGCATGAGCCCCACTGCAGCATTAGAAGAAATCATCTGGGCCTAATCAGGAATTAATGAACAGCACTTGGTAGTAATTTAATTTCCATAATAAACCTAATGAGCAATTTAATACAAGTGTCCAAAAGGAATTGACTGCTATTGTCTGAGCCCCTTTCTTTCTTCATAACTCCACCTCTTCAGGTCATCTTGTCACCAGTGACCGTTTTCCTACAGTACAAGCAGAAAATTAGCCATGAAAACAATAATAGTAATGGCCTGCATTTCCATCATGTTCTTTTGAGGTTTTCAAAGCACTTTTTCACAAAAATAAATATAAGTGGTACTGCTGGCAGCTAGGTGACCCAGTGGATAGGACACTGAACCTGGAGTCAGGAAGACCAGAGTTCAAATGTGGCCTCAGACACATACTAGCTGTGTGACTCTGGTCAAGTCACTTAATTTTTGTCTGCCTCAGTTTCCTCAACTGTAAAATGGGCATAATAATAGTACCTGCCTCCTACAGTTGTTTTGGGGATCAATTAAGATAATATTTGCAAAGCACTATATATATATATGTAAGCTATCATTACTGTCATTGTTATTATACTGTCTTGTTATTATCTATCTTGTATCTTCTCCATTTTAGATAGGGAGATTTAGGCTCCAAGGGATTAATGATTGTCCCAAGATTACACAGCAAGTATCAAAAGCAGGATTCCTCAAACAGGTCTGATTTAAGCAGTGATTTTTTTTCACTTAGGGTGCTTTTTTGAGGAGCAAGGGAGTGTGGGTGATATGAATCAGCCCAGTGATTTCATCCAAATAGAAAGCTCCCAGTGAGAAATTTCTTCAACTGACACAGATTATCATTTTCTCTACAACTTATAACATTAGAGAATTGTCTAGGGGCCCTGAGAAACTAAGCAACTTAATCAGGATCGCACAGCCAGTCTGTGTCAGATGTTCTAGGAACATTTCCAGATTCTGGGGCTCACAGGTGGTCGTGATGGATCAGATAGGTGAGCTTTTACCTTTTTTATTTATTTTATTTACCTTTTTACCTTTTTTACCTTATCTTGCCAGGGCCCAGGCCTCCACTTCACTCCCTCTCCATTTCTCCTCCTCTTCTTTTCCAGTATTCCATTCCGCGTTGTCTTCCCCTATTAGAATACAAGCTTCTCGAGGGAAGGGACTGCCTTTCTTGCTTTTGTTGGTTGCCCAGCATTAAGCACAATGCCTGGTCTATAGTAAGCATTTAATAAGTGCTTTATCTGAGGGCCTGTATGGCAAAGCAAAGATTGTTTAGGGCCTGGATTTGTTCTTTATTTCAATTCCTGAGTTGATCTCCAAGCTCTAAAGACTGTCATAGGTGTAGTAAGCAGGTTAACATTCACCCAGAACTTTTGTTCAATACTTCACATATTGGGGTACCTTGCCTCTATGAGCTGGACAAACAGGCAATTACCAGGTTCTAGAGTGTTCTAGAACCTAACATGCAAGTCAATCAACATAAATGTGGTCTGAAGCTCAAAATGAGTGACTTTGGGATTAGCTGCATTACTGTTCTGTTCAGGCAGCATGGATAATTGAGAGTCACTAATTACTCATTTCAGTGACAATGCAGCCTCCTGCTGCTGTGTTTACAAACACTGCATAGAGAATGAAATGGTGATATACACAAAGGATGTTGAAATGTCAAATCAATTAAGAAAATGCTTTATAAAGTACATGGAAGCCAAAATTCCAAAGTCATTTTCCACAACATCTGACATTACTGAACCATCTTTTTTTATGTTTAGTATACAGCTCCACATTAAGACCAGGTCTAACAACACATAATTATTCTGGACTTAATAAGGGTGATTCTCAGAATATTATGCCTACCCCCTAGGAATATAAATAAAAATCTAGTAGCTGAGTACCAGCAAGTTTTGCCTATAAATGCATTCATAGCTCATTCAGAGAAAATATTCCAGAAGAATAGGACAGATCATAAATTACTCAGATAATTAAAGCAGGAAAAACAACAGCAAGAAAAAAATAAGAACCCTTGGAGTGGATTTGAGAGAGTTATGAAAAAATCCAAATGTTTTAGACTCAAGTATCACTTCCATTCTCCCTTCTTTACAGATTTATTATGCTGATAATAGTACCTGCCTCTCAGGATTGTTGTGAAGATTAAATGAGATAATATTTCTAAAGTGCATAGTACAGTGCCTTGCATACAGTAGGCACTTAATATATACTTATTTCCTTCCTTCCTCCCTATTAGATATCTCTCCAAGAGGTACTTAATTCTTCCATCTTCCTAAGTCATCCAAAAAGTTCTCCAGGTGGGTGTTATTTCAAGTTAGGGAAGGCTTGGAAGTCTAAAAGAGGGATCTCACAAGATCATTTCTTTCTCTCTCTCTCTCTCTCTCTCTCTCTCTCTCCCTCTCTCTCTCTCTCTCCAGATGCAAAAAATATTTAAGACACTTCCAGGATTCAAAGAAATCCATGTCTTAGGATTTAGGTAAGTATGAAAATCTCTCTCATTCAGTATTTTCCTGACCTTCTCCCTACTTTTTTGTTAAAAGCTATATCAATACAAAATATGTATTATTCATTCCAGGGTTTGGCTCACTTCCATCCTCAAAATAACATGCATTCTAGATAGTTGGATTTTCAAAGATGAACATGAGTCTGGGTCATTTTTAAATGAACTGAGTTCCTTCTGCCCTAAGGAAAGCACTCCTTCATCTACAGATTTTTCAGCCATGATTTGCTGGCAATGTTCTTAATGATCCCCCATAAAACTAGCTCATATAAGATGGATCAAATAAGGATATGAAGTCCTCTTTGGCCTGTTGCTTAGAGAATGATCATGCAACCAGATTTTCCAAATCCCACACAAGACTACCACCATCTGTAAGTCCCATCAGGCGAAAGGAAAGGATGAAACTGTCTTCCAACTGCCCTCACCATCAGCATTCATTCTGGCACATGGACCCACAGCTGATGAAAGCAGCCTTGTTTCTATCCATTAGTATCAAAACACACTAATGTGGTGGGTGGCTTTTGGCAAGACTTTTTAAAATCATTCATTATGCCAAGCATCCATCTCATACCCCCAGATGGGTTCACAATTTGCTATTTTAAAAATCCACAGCAGGTTTATAATTCAGCTCCGACATGAGCAGAATATGAGTCCCTGTATCTAAGGTCAACGACAGGGAGCAGGCAGATGAGGGTACAGGTAAAGTTCCTTCTTGGCATGCTCATTGTCTATTTTTTTTAAAGCCACAGGATGCACCAAGTCAGCAGGAATAAGACAAGCTCATAAATAGTTTTCTGTGTGTGTTCGCTTGGTTGGTTTATTTCTTTCTAAGTTTCCATGCCCCACTGATTTGTGTAACTTCTGGAGAAGGAAATATTAAAAAATGAACATAATAAACAGTGAAATCCCTAATATTGACAAAAGTTGACTCATTTGTCTTCATTTCACAATGCTAGTCTGCAGCAGTTCATATGAAATTATATGTATACAACCAAAATAAAAATGGAAAGAATAAAACTCTGAACATAGGCAAACTGTTTCTAGACAAGCTGCTACAGGGAAATTTGCAGATTTTTAATTTAAAGTTGTTATGGATGGCATAATAATGAACTTCATAGTGAACTGAGATATATTGAAGTTGCTAAGATCATCTTCAAGTAAATGAAAAACATCATTAAAATAAAGAATTAATAGATAATAATAATTGGCATTTATGTAACACATAATGGCATCATGTTATATAGTGAATAGAGCTCTAACCTTGAGATCTTTGAAATATACTAGCTAAGTAATCCTAGCAAACACCATTTCACATCTCATTTTCTTGGGAAAGTCTCTGTAAGTTACAGAAAAGTTGACAATCTGCATTGATGTAGAGAGTTTTCATACCAAGAGTTCCTTACACCATAAAATCACAGACCCATTCTCCCCCACACCCCTATCGATCTTTCAGCCTCCAAATGTATGTGTGTGTATGTAAATGTATACACATACTATATGCATATATATTATGTGTGTGTGTGTGTACGTACACACACATACAGGGTGTTCCAAAAATCTTAGTGCAAATTTAAGCTTTAATAGCTTAAGCCTTAATATCTTTAAATTCTACTAAGCCTTTTGGAATACCCTGTGAGTAAAAAGAGAGCAACAGAGAAAGAGAACACGTGAGAGTGTTTTAGAGTTTGTGAAATACTTCATATACGTTATCTCATTTGATCTTCAAAACAATAGTCAGGCATTACAATAGGCCCAGCACTCTATGCACTATGCCACCTAGCTGCCTTGAAAAATCAAAAAAAGAAAGAAGAAACTTAGATATCAAATTAATGTACACATGCATTAGGCTACAACTTCCCTCATGGACTAAAGTCTTTTTAAGGACTAGATATGATTCCTTAAATAGGTTATAAAAATAAATGCAAAGATTTTCCCTTGAGTCCCATTTTCCATTGGCCACAGCTACTTTAAAACTTTGTGTGGCAAACCTTTTAAGTGATGTACTTAGAAAATGATAATTTTCTCTTAATTAATAAACACTAAAAGACGACATGAAAACACTATCAGCAACCTCACTCCTTCGTTGATACTCTGAGTCCTTATTCAGGTCATGGGTATGACTCTGGCTTCTCAATGGCTTTGCCAGTATAGCACAAGTTCTGGCTGGTCCCAATGAGCTAGGAAGGCATGGAATAATGGCCCCTTAATGGACTAAGTGCCTATAATGTTCAGGACCTGCCATCTGCCAAGGCAGCATGGGACTGAATGTCTGTTTTCCAAAGACCATCCTCACTAATTCCACAAAATCTCACTCCATCACTAGGTTGCTCACAAACTTTTTTTTTCAAAAACAGCATCCCAAAAAAAACTATTGTCAACGAGGGTTTGTGTTTGTGGAGGAAGAAGCCATATCAATGAAAGTATGGTTCATAGGATCATAGATTTAGAGCTGGAAGGGGACCAGAGAGGCCTTCTAGCTCACCCTCTCACTTTACAGATAAAGAAACTAAAGCAGAGATTTAAAGAGATTTGACCAAAAATACACAGACGGCAGACCTGAGACTCAGACCCAGGTCATTTGACTACAAAAGCATTCTCTTGAGGTCAGATCCACCAAGAGAGGTATACATCAAGTAAGTTTCTTAGTACCTACAATGTAGAACATTCCATTAATTTCATTTTCTAGCATCTTTAACTATTCTTTTTTCCCCAAAAACCCCAAGCTTAGAAACTGAAAGGTACTAATCTCATGTTTAGCATTTCATTCCCTACTGATGTCTCTTAATTGTGGAAATGTTATCTCAGTCAATTTATTCATTTGGTATCCTTTGTAAGCTCTTTTTTCTGGCAAAGAAAAAAAAACAATCCTGCTTCCTTTTATTTGTGCCCCCTTGCTGAATTGGAGTGAAAGCATCCTTTTCACTGGATTATCACAATCCTTCCAATATTGTTTCTGCAGACTCAGATAACTTCATACTAGGTTTCCTTTGAGCATGATAAGCCCGTATTCCATAATTATTCACTCAAAAGGAATAGAAGTTTCAGTTACACCTGAAAATGAGGCCATGGGAATTATTTCATCACTCCCTCATCTGCTGAAAAGGAGTAGTCAGCAGCAAAGTTAGACTTCTCTCACAAAACAAGCCAGACAGACCCTCATGTCTGTGATCAGAAGGCAGAACTCCCAGGAGAGCAGGCTACTGTCATTTGGCCCCCTCAATGGAAATGAACAAAAAGATTAGCCCCCAGACTACTCCACAGGTCTGACGATGTCACCCCACCTACTCAATAAACTCCAGCGGTTCTCCTACTGCCCCCTCAACGAGCAAATGTAAAATCCTGCTTGACTTTTAAAGTCCTTTATTATTCGGCCCCTTCCTACCTTTCTAGTCCTCTTATACCTTTACCATCTCTACTACCTACTATACTATCCAGCAACACTAGCCTTTTCATCTTTTCTCACACATGACATTCAATCTTCCAATTCTACTCTTTTGCATTGGCTATCCCCCAGTGCCTGGAATGTTCTCTCTTCTCACCTCCACCTCCTGGCTTCCCTTACTTCCTTCAAGACTCAGCTCAAATTCTGTCTCCTGCAGGAGGCCTTTCCTGGTCTCACTCCCACTCTCCATAACACTCCTCCCTCCCACCACGCAGTGCCTTCTCTCTGAGCTTGTTGTTGTTCAGTCATTTCAATCATGTCTGACTCTTCATGACCCTATTTGGGTTTTTCTTGGCAAAGATATTGGATAGGTTTGCCATTTACTTATTCATCTCATTTTTCAGATAAGGAAACTGAGGCAAGCAGGATTAGGTGACTTGCCTGGGTTCATACAGTTAGTGTCTGAGACCAGATTTGAACTCAGGAATATGAGTCTTCCTGACTCCAGTCCTGTCACTGTATCCATTACGCCACCTAGCTGCCCCTAATCTCTGAGATTACCTTCCACTTAAATACCTTCTATGCACAATTTTTTGCAGATCTTCCCCAATTAGAATAGGAGCTCCTTAAGGGCAGGCACCATGTGTTTGCCTTTCTTTGTATCCACAGCCCTTAGCATAGTCCCCCCATATAGTAAGCGCTTGATAAACGTTTATTGACTGACTTGCTTGACAAATGCTCCGTAGTCCTTCACAGGGATGCATTTCCATCCCTGTACAACAACCTTCATTACTATATATCTTCTCTTGGGAGTGCTGAGAGATGGAAAGTTAGGGTCAATTGAGTTTGTTTGTGTCCTATTTTGCTACTGCATGAAAAGAATCTACTGAGAGCCAGGTGCATTTAGTACATTCTACTCACAAAGTACTGAACTGTTAGTCCCTTAATATCTAGCATAGTTTTTTCTCATCTCCACCTGTCATTTGAGATATAAAGTGGGTAAACTGCATGTGTCTTCTAGACTGAATGGCCATAAATGGCCAGAGAAATTTAAGTGAAATCCCAGTCTCATTGTCCGTATGACTATCCTTTAGGAGTTAGTAGGCATTGAATGCAGGGCTCCTGTTCATGGTGAGTAGGCACCCTCTACCTAATCCTGCTGATTGAAGAAGAAAAATAAAATGATATGGAATGGCAAATAGCTATTCCTGTGGTGAAGCTGAGGTGTAAAAAATTACTTTGGAAACAGACTGCTCACTATATCAAATCATAGGATCTCAGAGTGAGATGTGACCCAGATCAGGAACTCTTACCCATTTTTATACTATGTGCCCTTTCAGCAGTCTGGTGAAGCCTGTAGAACCTTTCTTAGAATCATATTTTTAAATCCATAAAATAAATATATAGGATTATGATATAAACCAATTACAGTATATTGAAATACAGTAATTTTTTTAAAAAAATTAAGCTCACAGACCACAGGTTAAAAACACCTGTTCTAGACCAACCTTTCACTCAACAGAAATCTCTTCTATATCTCAGACAAGTGGTCATGCAGTCTCTGCTTTAAGACTTCCAGTACCAGGGAACTCAAGGGCAGCTAGGTGGTGCGGTGGATAGAGCACCAAGCCTACAGTCAGGAAGACCTGAGGCTTACTAGCTATGTGATCCTGGGCAAGTCTCTTAACCCTCTTTGCCTCAGTTTCTTCATCTATAAAATGATCTGGAAAAGGAAATGACAAACCACTCCAGTCCAAACCCAAATAGGGTCATGAAGAGTCAGACATGACTGAAACAACTGAACAACAAAACAGAGAACTCACCACTACCTTGCTACTCCATCTTGACCCTGAGAACCCATTGCATTTTGGACAGTCTAGTTATAGGAAAATTTATCCTTATATCTAGCCAAAATCTATCTTCCTAATTATTCCACCATTACTCCTAATTATGTCCTCTGGGGCCAAACAGAGCACATTTAATTCATTTTCCATATCAATCAGTCCATTATATATTTAGAATCATAGATAATAGCTAGGAGGGATTTCAGAGTCTATCTCATGCAACTCCCTCATTCTACAGATGAGGAAACTGAGATCCTAGAAGATTAAGGGACTTGGCCAAGGTCACCCAGGTAGTTAGTGTCAGAGGCAAGATTGGAGCCCAAGTTGTCTGACCCCATCACTAGAGCTCTTTCTACCATACCATGCTGTCTGTCTCCCTTAAAGGCAGTTAAGATTTTGCCTCTTCTCCAAGCTAAACATCCCCAGTTCCCTTCCACTTGCATGGCATGGTCTCTAGTCCCCTCACCTACCTGGTTGTATATGTTCTGTACATCCTTCACCTTATTAATGTCATTTCCCAAAATGTGGTACTCAGAATTGAGCCCAATACTATTATGTTGTCTGGAGAGGACAGTGTAAAGTAAGTTAACACCCCACCCTCCTTTTGGATACTATGCTTCTATTAATGTAGCCTAAGTCTATACTTGTTTTTTGGACTTTTTCAGGGAGGGGGGGATGGTTGCCATGTTACAGTATTAACTCACATTGAGCTTATAGTACACTTGAAACCCCAGATCCTTTTCACATGAACTATTAGTTCAATCAATAAACATTCATTAAGTGCATACTGTGTGCTACTTGTTGAACCAACGTTGGGCTCTGTTCTGCACAGATGTTTGTTGAAACTTGAGTGTAGGACTGTATTGGCAATCAAAATGGGCTTGAGTGACATGTTTGTGCCATCAGAGGCTTTTAGACCACGTGGGTTTAAGTCACATTTTTGTGGTGATTTTAGGTCACGTGGGTGAGTCTCATGTGTGACTCACCTTTGACTCTGAAAAAGATATAAAACCAGGGGTTGGCTTTCTTTTTTTGGAGCTCTGAGCTGCAGCAGTAGTGACGCGTGACTCTGAGCCAGCCGTTGTCACGCTCCCTAGCTGAACTCAGATGTTAGTAACTACAAATTGTATTTGATCTGTTTATAATTCGATTGTATTTGCTCTGAAGTTCAGGGTGCTGGCCTTTCCCCCTGAACTACGTGAGTGACATTTGTATGCTGGATTAAAGTAAGATTTTTAACCCCTTAATGTTGCTTTCCTTAGTGAAGCAGATCAAAAGGAGCTGGGCTTTTGCAGTGTTCTGTGTGCTGGTTGTTGTTGGTTTTACACCCCCACGGAAGCTGCTAGCCGAATTGTTGAAACAAGGACACAGAGAGGCTTTCCAGAAGACCAATAACCAGTGATATACTAGAATTTATTTAACAACCATCTCCCTGGTGTGGGGGTAGGGGGAGAAGTACATATACTGAATTTTAATCTATATTATTAACATTTTCCCTGTCACTTTCTTAAAGTCAAGACAATCAACAAAACAAATAAAGCCTCAATTGGTAGCATCTGCTAATTTCCAAGGTGTAAATGCTGACATTCCTGTTAATAACCAATTTAGTAAATGGTTTCATCTCTCTACAAGATGCTACTGGGATGTCCCTTCTTGGAAAAACTTCTTGTGCAATAGGACTACCCATAATGCGTACTGTAAAGAACTTTGTGGCATCTACCCAATGTATAGTAGGAAAGCAGGCAGAAAGGGAAAAGCAAAGTGTTTGGGGAGAAAGAGAATAATATATCAGACACAAGAATATACTGACACACAGACTCAGCTACAATTCAGAATCCATACAATCGGTCATAGAAGGGCCCTTGCCTGTCAGGTAGTCTAACCCTTACTTTACAATTAAGGAAACTGAGGCCCAGAGAAGGAAAATAACATTCCCACAGCTACACAGGTTAGCAACCAGCAGAGTCAGGATTTGAACCCAGGTCATCTGCCTCCAAATCTAGTATTCATCATATTACCCTTCTTGGACTCTTCACTTTTATCATGCAGTTTCATGTTATTCTCAGAATCTCTCCTTAAAGGCTAATGGCCATGAATGTCTTTCCCTTATGGAGCCAAGACAGAGATGATAGACAATAGGAGAGCTATATGCATGTATGGAATGTTCATTCGTCAATCTCCATAGCTCATGCAAATATTCTTCTTTCTTCTTCACATGTTCCCACTTGGGGGCGATGAACTGAAGACCGAAGAAGGAAAGAGATGGGTAATTTGCATTCTTTCTTTTGCTTTTAGAAATCCAGGAGATTCATTTATTCAGCATACATTTACTGAGCACCTGCTCAGGACAGGGCACTGTGTTAGGTGCTGGGGACACACACAAAAATGTGAACTATCTGCCCCCTAAGACCTTGTATTCTATGTACCAGTTTCCTAACAAATCTATACCTTGGGCCAATAAAGTAAGCCAGCCTTTATTTCAGATATAGTATTTGGGTAAGCCAATGATACGTCAATGTTTTCTTTACAAGGTGAAGAAATCACTTAACTCTATCATTGGCTTGGGTTGGAGGGGGAAATTTTTAGCTTAAAAACTTTCCCTTATAGGAGACAAACAGGCAAATTGGACCAGTGAATCAATCCATCCATTGATCAATAAGCTTATTAAGCACCTATTATGTGCTGGGCACTGAGTTAAGCATTGAGAATACAAAGACAAAATTGAAAGTCTCTGCCTTCGAAGAGTTTATATTTGAATGGGGCATTTATTGTAACATATCTAACAAGCTAAAAATTAGCTGATAAAACTCAAGGTCTGCTGAGAAATTTATGTCATTGTGGAATACCATGCTTGAAAAGGGCATTTGTGGTACAGGAAGCTGTCCATGTGCACCCATAGATATGCACCCTGAATTTGGAGTAGTGCAGACATTAATTTGCTATTTCTATTCCAAGGTCAGTTTAAACTGTGAAAAAACCTACTCTGCCTTGGAGAGCTCTGGGATAAGCAACAAGCTCCTATAATTGACTAGTAAAATAATGAACTTGTCCCATCGATTGTGTCATCTCCAGCACTCCATAAAACACCTAGGAGCTCTTACTTAGGACCCTTACAACAACTCTATAGAACTTTGTATGGGGCTTATTGTATAGAAGAAAAGTTGAAAATTGCATGATGGTAAATTCCTTGAGGACCGAGGGTTGATTTTTCTAAATAGAGTAGTTGTAGCCCAGCTTCATATATTGAAAGACACTTCATTAACCTCCTGATCATAAAACTGAAGGTGGCTCCTTGGATTCCTCTTCTTACCTCCTTCTCAATATTTATTCCAAGATGACATGGAGAAGAAACAACTCTCTAGCTATTTTTGTTTTAATTAGAAAATCTGGCTACTTGAGAAAAGTGGATAATTAACATTCCTGGACACTAAATTACCCTTCTTAATGACAATTTACATTAGTGGAGATGCATCCTGCTGTCTTGTTTCCTTATACACATTTCAAAGGTGGGCTCCTTCTTTAAAATAAGGACGGCTCTCTGATTTCATGCTGATTAGTTATCTTTAACTTAGCTCTCATAGAGCACCAGAAGTAGCTATCTGAGGAATGGGCTCTTAAATAAGAGGCTACTGTGCATTACTAAGTTAGTACATAAACTGCCCCTTATCAGGTTCAAACCAGTTCTTTATAGGTACTATCTATATCACAACCTATCATAGATCCCATGATTTAGGGACCTTAGAGGTCATCTAGTCCTACCCCTTCAGTTTATAGATGAGCTGAGAACCAGGAGTTCAAGTGACTTGACCAAAATCACACTGAGCTTAGTAAATTGTAAAAAATAGCAGAGTCAGGGGTCAAACCCAGGTCTTATGATTCCAAATCTTGAGTTCTTTTATCATTTTTCCCATGGTATATTAAAACTCCCAATTCCATGTTCCATTTAAGAACTAGTATGTATAGCTTTTTAAACCAACTTTTCGAAATCTTTATGAATATTTCGTCTTTCTCTTTTAATGTGTCCCTATATCAATAAAATTATAGCTGACCTAAAGTTTTGTAATAATAGCTGTGGGGACAGGAAGACTTTAAGTGTAGAAATTCCCTCTACCAATGAATCAATGAAAAGCACATATTAACCCTACTTATGTTATGCCCTACTGAGAGAGAGAGAGAGAGAGAGAGAGAGAGAGAGAGAGAGAGAGAATCCTTGTCCTTGAACAACACTTTGTGTGCAATTTACAATGCTAGAGCTGTCTGAAGCACTGAGAAGTCAAGTGATTTGGATAAGGTGACCTGGATAATATGTGTCAAAGGCAGGGCTTGAACCCAGGCCTTACTGAATCTAAAGATGGCCCTTTAGCCACCATATCTCTCTGTTCTCAAAGGCACATCTACAGAGTCACTTTGTCTCACTTTGAGATGCAGGAATATGATGTCACAGTCTTTTTTTGAACAGAGAACAGAGAAAAGGAAAGGGATAGGAATGACTTGAGGTATAGATATACTGAGGGTGAATAGAGGCTGAGATTTCCTTCCCTCTCCTGGCAAAGGTGGGGAGGGTTAATGTGAGCTGATAGGTGCAGGAAGGGAAGAATAGATACCCAGAGGCTGGTGTGGGAGTTGGGTGGGAGATTTCAGCTGAAACTAGACCAGGCCATCTATAGGAGAGTGGCGACCTTGAGGACTGGGGTCCTAATAGGAATAGAAACATGCCCTTTCCCTCAGGAAGCTCCAAGTCAGAAACAGTCAGGCACAAGTCTCACTTGGAGGGGCAAAGATCTTTGAGAATTTTCTTAACATGTAACAGATGGCTCTTGGTGGGTCATGTCTGTTTCTACCCTACAGCTCAAGCAGCACAGTTGCTCGACAGCTGGTGATCTTTAAGAGAGACAGCTCAGAAAGAGGAAGACCCAGAGGCAACCTGTCAACTATTCACCCTAATGAAATTGAAAACGCAAGCAAGCCTGGGCACTTGGAGGAGGAGGAACTGCAAGAAAGCAGTCTCACCTCAGCAGGACTGCAGCAACTAATTACCACAGCCCTAGAGGAAGACAAGTCTCTGCAACTGGGGACAATTCAGTTTACTGATGGTCAGTCAATAGTCGTAGCTGTGGGCTTAGCCTGTACATCAGCTATAGAATGCTATAGCTGCAAGGGCCCTAAAATACCACCTGATCCAACATCTTCCTTTTATGGATAAGGAAACTGAGGAGCAGAGGGGTCAGATGACTTACCCAAGGTCACAAGGACCTTAGGGACTTTGGGGACCTCCTAGCAATATCTCATAGATATAATACATGATTAGCAAGCACTTGACATTTTCCAGGTTTTATAAGAACTAAGAATCCTTTACCTAGTTTTCCCAACACTTAGCATGGTGGTCTTCCCAAAATCTTCACTCTCATATAGAACCTGAAAAGTGTCAGGTGATTGCTAATCATGTGTTGTATGTATGAGATGTTGCTATAACGAGAACCCTTGAAGAATCTGAGTCAGTAATGGGGAACGAGGGGAAGGGTTCTGATTGGATCTCTCTGCCAATGTCTATGAGATTAACACTTGTAGTATTCATAACTTTATCACCACACCTCATACTTAGATCAGAGATTCGGAGCTAAAAGGGACCTCAGAAGTCATCTGTCTCAATACTCTCATCCTACAGATAAGGAAAATAAGGTCCAGAGATGTAAGTAACTTACCCAAGGTAACACAGAGAGTAAGTGGCAGAAGGAAGATTTGAACCTCATTCCTCTGATACCAAAACCAGCACACTTGTCATTGTACCATTTGGTCTCTAGCCTGCTACTTCTCCTGGACAGTAACCTATTGCTGAGGCAAATATGAGAGCACATATCCACAGTGCTTCTGCCGCTCATTACCACTCAACCTTGGGTCTGTACCTACAGAGGAATAACAAGAAACTCTAGGACTACACTTGCAATTCATTCTAGTCCTTGGTCCATCATGCTATTACAGGAAAACCCCAGGAAGGCCAACCAATTTCAGAATCCTCATGCCTCCATGGCTATGATATAGTCTATGGAAGTTCACAGAGGGAACCCAAATCAGACCCCCCGGACCACTAGTCTCCATTGATTCAGATGCTTCAGGGAGACCTTCATTAGCATGATCTCACCCCTAGAAAGTCTCCTCAATTCAAGCAATCCTAGTCCAGAACTGAATTGTTAATTAATTTATGGAATTATTAAATGGAACAGGCATGCCTATTTCTATGGGTACTTGCCAGGAAATGATAACAGTGGGGAAAAAAGCTTCAATCACACTTTAGTAAGGCATAAAGGGTGCAGAGACCCATGGGGCAGTGGGGGATGGTACAGAGACAGCTGGCTTGGTGATAGGGTTGGAGTGGTAGAAGAAGACAGGCAGCATGGGAAAGAGTGCAGAGGCGGAGAGTCACTTATATAACCAGGGATTAGAGTTGGGAGCACTCACCTACATGGACCCAGATGGAGATGGAGGAGTAGTCTGGGAGCAGGAGTTTGGAGTCTCATTTTTACTGGGGTTTTGTGGGGAATAGACTTACCAGTGCCACCTTGGGGTTAGTTCGTTCACACATCCACATCACCTCAAAGTCATCAGCAGCATTTGATGTTCTCTTGGTCTTACTGAGGATTCTGGAGTTTATCTGAGCCTTAGGTGATGATAGTTAGCAGGGCCAAAAGGCTCTTAACTGGCTTCCTCTGATTTAGCATATATCCTAGGAATGTGATTTTTATTTAATATATGATATAGGTTATGCTCCTTTGTAAGTAACTGTTACGCTCCTTTGATCTATGGGACAGTCTCTGTCTTCTTGGTTCCTCTTTCCTATATTCCTGCTATTGTTATTTTATAGTGGTGTAATGGCAAGCGAAGTGGGACTTTTTGTTGCCTTTTGTTTTAGAGTGCTTCTCAGCACTAAGGCAATCAAGTCCCTTTGATTGAGTCTTGCCTTTGCTTGTAGGAAGGCCCACTCCCTTTTGCTAGTTAGGTCACAAGAGGTGTGAAACCCTCAAGAGGAGCGAAACTCTCAAGAGGTGTGAAGTGCTCTGACTCTGAAGAAGTGTATAAATACTCTGACCTTAGCATTTTGTTTGGAACTCAATCATTGGAAGAGTTGGTGTGGAGACTCTGGGTAGTCGTTTGAAAACCCAGATGTTGGTGGCTTCTCTCTCTCTCTCTCTCTCTCTCTCCATATATATATGTGTGTGTGTGTGTGTGTGTGTGTGTGTGTGTGTGTATGTAATGTCTTGGTCAGACAGACAGAAGCCTGTTGATTTGTGTTATTTTCTCTGTTTGTAATTTCTGTTTGTATTTGCTCTGAAGTTCAGGGTGCTGACTTTTCATCCTGAACTAAGTGAATGATATATGTATGTTTAATTAAAGTGAGATTGTAAACCCCTTAAAGTTGCTTTCCTTAGAATAGCAGATCAAAGAACCTGTGCTAGCAGCCCTCCTGTGTGCTGTTGTTGTTGGTCTTTCACCCCCACAACAGCTGCTAGCAACATTGTTGTTACAACTGACTGCTTATAAACTTAGTATATTAACTATAAAGGGGGTGAGGTGGTCACAGGGACCAGAACAAAATACAATTTTAATGCAAGAGTCTTGATCCAGAGCAACTGTCTCAATTGTCAAACCTGCCCTATGAAATGTGTATAACAGCATCAATCGGCTAGACAGCTAAAGCACTCAGTGTTTTTTTATTGAAGTAATTGCTGCCCCCTCCCCCCAAAAATGACCCACTATGTTAGCAGTGTCTCAGATGCTTTCTTATTGTGTAGACTAGGTAGGCATTGTATGTCAATTCCTCTTTCCTCTATTAGTTTTATGGTTAGCCATAGGCAAAACAAAAGCTCTTCAAGAATAACTTTCTGATGATGAACTCTTATATTAATCTAGGTTACTACACAGAAAGAAGACACAGTCTAGTGCCAATACTACACATCCACCATGTGATAGCCATTTGCAGCACACATTTTTCCTTCGATCTATTTTTGTTTCACTTTATCGATTTTTCCCTCTATATAGCAGACATGAGCCACATCTACAAACAGATGAACTAAGGCTTTCATCATGCTGATAGATGCAATTTGGTGGTGAAGTAGATGGAGTTTTGAACTTGGAGTAAAGAAAACCCAAGTTTGAAGCCTTAGATATTTACAAGCAGTGTGACCCTTGGCAAGTCACAATGTCTTTCAGCTTGCTTCCTCAGCTATGAAAGGGGGAATAATAATAGCTCCTACCTTACAGGGTTATTGTGAGGATCAAGTAAAATGCTTTGTAAACCTTCAAGTGCCGTATAAATACTAGCCATCATCATCATCACTCTATTGAAATGATGGACAAGACAGACTGACCTGTCAATCATCCCCAGAGAGAGGATCTGTCTGAGCCTGTCCAGAGAACTTGCTGACCCCTTCTTTTGTGTGATTGGAGCTTCCCTGGCAACTCATTCCCCTTCAGGGATATGGATTTATTTTTCTAAGCAACTCATTCCTCATTCTTTCACAGGGGCATAGCCTCGCTTCAAACCCAACTTGCTAAATGGCTTCTTCCAAGAGAAAGTAAAATGCCTGCCTAAGCTCACTTTTTTTTAAACTATCAGTGTCTGGGTTTCATATTCTTTTGTCAGACTATTGGCAAAGAGGATGATGGGAAGTAATTTTCCAAAGCAGGAAAGGTAGGTTTGAGAGGCAATTGCCCTGTCAGTACATCCAGAGTTTCGGCTCAGCCGTCAATTAGAAGTGTCCTCAGCAGACAGGAAGAACAGTCAGAGGATATGGACAGCACTGCTCTGAAGCAGGGAGAATGCAAGGTGGAAGGGAGAGCCCCTCCATTATGTGTTCCCAAGAAGGTTCTCTTCATATTATCCTGACAACCCCCATTCTGGTTCAGCCGACCCTATGCCTGGGCCAAATTCTTCATCTTTCTAAAACAGGAAATATTCTCTCTTTCCCTTCAGTCTCATGATATGAGCACTAAGTAACAATCCCAGGTAGCTTGGATTTATATTGGCCAATATTTTTGTAACAAGTTAAAATTGTAGAAACTAAAGTGTGCATTTAGAACAAAGGTTAAGGCTTTCTTTTCCCAGAGGGAAGACAGGAAGTTAAAGGGAGTCAATAACCCACAGGAATTTTCAGCTACTTACCTGGAGGGAGGGAGGAGGTGGAGAAATAGTGTGTCATCTGTCACTAACTCTCTCTACCCAACTCACACTTCTCCAACACTCTGTACTCATAATTCTTGTTTACAAGGATTTCCTCATTCCTCCTGCTTGCTAGGCTTCCCCATTCTTCAGAGAATTTTCCAGTGGAAAAAGCACTGGATTTAGTCAAAGAATATGATTTCCAGCCTGCCTCTGAGTTTTACCATCCATGTGACCTTGGGCAAGTCACTTAACCTTCATGAGCTTCAGTTTCATCATCTGTAAAATGGTGGTGCTAGACTAGATACCCTGGAAGCATCCCTTCCAGGTCTAGATCCTCTGATTCTATCCATAGGCCCTTGTACAAGGGAGAGAGGGGAATATTTAGGAGTCCATATCAGCCCTCTCTTTGAATCACAATCCCTTTAAGGTATGGCCATAGGCTTTTTGTCTTATGGAAAGTTTTTATGGCAAGGGCTTTGATAGAACCATTCAGAACTTGACCTCCCCTGGCATAACTTCTGAGAACCCAGGGTTACCTCCATGTTTCCTACCAGAGTAGGATTATCTTTGAGGTGTACATGTAATACCTATAAATAGATCTTTCATGGCTAAATATAATACAGTGAAACTCCTCTAGACCACAAGAGATAAAATTCAGAGACACAGCGCTATGGAGATACTCTCATCTTCTGTACTGTATCGGGTGTTTCTATTATCTGGGTGTTCTAGAAAAGTTAGCCAAGCTTTGATTGAACATAAATCAGTCTAAAGAATTCTTGATCCCAGTTCTTATTATGCCCCTTTGGTTCATTGATAATTTAGGTCCTTTGGCCTGGCTACCTGGTCTTCGTGGCACCTCCTGGATTTGTAACATATAATTAAACAGTATAAACTTCCTCTGAGACAACTATTTTTGTTACATAAACATGAGGTCCTTTCCATTCCCATCTGTTTTTCAATTAATCATTCAGATTAAGGATTGTTTAGTTTGCATCAGCTTTGTTTTGATTCCTTACATCACACTTCTACTGGACTTCAAATATAACTGTGAGAGTTTTATTGCCCTACCCCAATGCTCATTGCCACCAAAATGCATCATTTTTTTCCTCTGCAGAAATTGAAAAACCTCCAGAGAGCTTGGAACATGACATCCAATCAGTAATGACTGCTACCCTTGCCGAACACTCATTGGTAGGTGACTTCAATTCTTTAAACAAAATGTAAAGCATTTAAAATCTTCTCACCAAAAAATAAAAACAAAAATCACCACCTCACAGACAGACTAAGCAGAGCGCTATGATAGAGCAGATTTAAGGTCTGGTTTTCAATTCAGGTTACTTCAATATTAGGTTTTAATACCTATCATAGCTGAAAAAAAAGATTCCTTCTGAAAATACAATCATCTAAATGAAACGAGTGGTTCATTTGGTTGCTTGTACTAAATCATCTCGTTTTTTCATCCCATTCACCAATTATGCAAGAATTTTTATTACTATTTGGCTCATAAATTTCTATTTTCCATCATGTCAATCAATTGTTCCTGCAAATTAAGCAGAAGGTTTTGCATTTTTTCTATTTATAACAAATGTGATTTGATCATAGATTTCTCCCAAATCAAAGTATTGCTTAAGTTTGGCTCTAGGCATGAAATGCAATCTTGTTTATAAAAGTCATTTATATCCTCATTTACTGATGATCCCTATGAATCTTTAACTTTAAAATAAAGTGTAAGCTAGAGGAACAGATAAAAAGCTTCCAGCATGAACCAAAGCAATATTTTTAGGATAAATCTTTGTAATAGAGTTTAAAGAAATAAAAGGCAAGATTTAGCTGAAATTACATACAAGTAAATTTTAAGTCAGTCAATCAACAGAGCATTTATAGAATGCTTACTATAAGCCAGGCACTAAAATAAGCACTGAGATTACAAAGAAAGGCCAAAAAAACCCCACCACTCTTAAAAATCACATTCCTTACTCTCAAAACACATATGTTCTCTCTTTTCTTTCTTCCTTCTTTTCTTTCTTCCTTCCTTTTTTCTTCCTTCCTTTTTTCCTTTCTGCCTTTCTTACCTCCTCCCTTTCTTTCTTCCTTTCTTTCTTACTTTCTTCCTTCCGAACTTTTTTTAAAGACTGGGTCTCCCCATCTCATGAAAACTAGGAAGACAAGGGCTGCTCATGAATCCTATCCCACCAGTGATGTTCATGGAAGCTTGGACCTACTCTATTTACAACTTAGGCTGGCTGCCTCTTCCACAGGCAACCCAGAGGCCTCCCCTTAGTGTGAACACCTGCTTAGCAAAGCCTACTGAAGCTCAGAACTCCTAAGCTCAAGAGATCTGTCAGCCTCAGCCTTCATGGTAGCAGGGATTATAAATATGTACCACATCTAGCTAAAAGACATGCATTCTAATAGAGATAGTGCGAATGAAAGCTCACTTAATGTCATTTTTGCTCTCTGTTTCTAAACCCATTTTCCAGGATGCTACCTTGAATCTTGGGTTTACACTTGGTCATCCCAAGTCTGAGACAGAAGATGGATCAGAGCAATATTTATCAAGTGAATTCTCTACTTCCAAGACAGCTGATGAAGCTCTCATGAGCCCTGTGAATTTAACTCCACCAACCCTTCTGACCTATGAGTCATCAGTGTTTCCAGAAGCACCTGAATCTGGAAAGGAAACTGAAAGAGAGGACACTTTGACTGACCACCATTCTGCAAGAATTCCCAGTCCTGCAGAGAGTACTAAAGGTTCTTTCTTGATAGATCAAGAAATAGAAGAGGAGCCAATAACTGGCATCACAGAACTGCCTCTTCTAGGATTCAGTACTGAAGGTCTATCTGGACAAGGTAAGTCATAAAATCTACTCATCTGAAAAGTAATCATGACATGTTATATACCACAAAAGACAAATCTTGCAGATCAGGGAGATGGAGCCTGAAATGGGCAAAGCAGTATAAAGAGCTAATGGATTCTATAATGATTTGGATTATGCATAAATGAATATCTATCTATATTAGCTACTATTTTGCATAAACTGAGATCTTTGGTAGTTTTCTAAACCAATTAACAGTTGATTTAAACAACAAACAAATCATATCATTGCTCTTCAGCAAACTCTCATTGGATTTTCTCCATCACTTAGATATTTCCAGACACTAATGAACTCACTATTCCACATGGGTTATAAAATTATCCAGGTCTTTTTGATATAAACTGTTAATATATGTATAAGTAATGTACCTATTTTATTACAGGGACTTACTGTGCTTGCAAAAGACATACCTCAAAAATCCACTGACTTTCTAACATTGTGTCTTTTAAAAATAAATTAAAATTTGAGGACCAATTTCAGAAAAATAAAATAAAATAATTTGGTCATAACTGTAGACATATATATGATTAAAAGACAGTTTATGATTATGATGATAGTACAGGTCCTGGAGTCAGAGGCCCTGGTTTAAGATGTACTCTTCAATCTAGCAACACTAGCCTCCTGGTTCCTCTATAAACAAGACACTCCATCTCTTAATTCAGGGAATTTTTTTCTTGCTGTCCTCCATTCCTGTGATGCTCTTCCTCCTCAGCTCTGCCTACTGACTTTCCTGGCTTGCTTTAAGTCTCACCTAACATACTATGTCTTACAGGGAGGCTTTTCCAACCCAACTTAATTCCAGTGCCTTCCCTCTAATTATTTCCTGTTTATCCTCTATGTAGCTTGTATATGTGTATATGTATATATATATATATATGTATGCTTGCATGTCGTTTCCCCCATTAGATCATGAGCTCCTTGAGGGCAGAGACTATCTTTTGCTTCTTTTTGTATCTCCAACACCTAGCATAGTGCCTGGTCTTAGAAGGTACCTATTTAGAAGGTACTTAATAAATGTTGAGAGTGATTAATGCTTACAACCTGTGTACCCTTGGACAAATAACAACCTCACTGGGCCTCAGTTTCTTCATCTGTAAAATGAGGGAGTTGAACTAGATGATTTCTGAGGTCCCACCGAACCCCAGTTCTATATTTTGGTCCTATACAAGTTCATAGACTTGTAACTGAAATGGGCTACAAAGATCACTCATTTTATAAATAAGGAAACTGAAGCCTGGATAGGTTAGGTGACTTGCCCAAAATGATAAGTTACAGAGCAAAGAATCAAGCCCAGACTCCAGAGCCAGCATGCTTCTGTTGTCCTATGCTGCCTCAGAGGGAATGGTCATGAAGTCTGGAGAACATAGCCTGACAGAAAACTGTCAAAACACATTTTGATCCTAGCTTCAATCTCTCTTACAAATTTGTGATCCATAGATGTCAGAAACTCGTTTCTCTAATGGAGATCACTAATTAGTCTATAATAGATTGGCACAGTGGATAGAACACTGGGCCTGAAATTAAGAACAGCTGAGTTCAAACCCAGCCTCAGGTACTTACTAGCTGTATGACCCTTGGCAAGTCACTTAACTGTCTTTGCCTCAGTTTCTTCATCTGTAAAATGAGTTGGAGACAAAATGGCAAACCACTCCAGTATCTTTGCCAAGAAAACTCTAAATGGTATTGTGGAGAGTCAATACAACTGAAAGGACTTAACAACAGCAACCATCTCAGAGCATTATCTGGAACATTGAGAAAGTAACCAACTTGCCTCTGTTCATGCGTGTGGCAGAAGCAGGATTTGAACTCAGATCTTTCTGACCATACAGCAGATCCTCTATCCATTATGCTCCTGTGCCTCTCATATAAGATAGTAGCAGTAATGGAGATAGAAAAGCGATTTTCCTCTTTTTTTTTTAATTTTGTCTATAAGTCCCGTCTGTCAGTATTGTCTGAGACTGTAAGTTTTAGGGGACAGATGTTCTGCCCAAAGGTAAGTCCTGAACAGAAGGAATTCTGAGATATTGTTCTGAGTCAAGCTGGGTTTCTAATCAATGTAGTAGTTTCAGGAAGGAGCAGAGAAAGGGGAGGAAGGAATAATAGTAATTAGTGCTTACTAAAGGACTGAAAATTCTAGGCATGTGTAAAATTGCAAAAGAACATCACAGCAGAGAGTGATGCAAGGGTGTGCTGGCGCCAGCTTGTGCCAGCTTATGAGAACTGATCATTAAGTTTTCTGTGTCATCATTGACCCCTTGGGAACTGGCAAACACTATATATCAGGGATTGATTTATTGTTTTTTTTGACTGCCTAGATTTAATAACGTAAGGGAGAAAATGTTAATAATGCATATTAAACTAAAAAGTACATCCTATTTTTGGAGAGTCAGTTATTAAACATTTACCAGCCACCACTAGATAGATGGCTGAGTGAGTAAAGGAAGGAATGACTGAAAGTATTCATTAAATGCTTATCATGCGCTAGGCACTGTGCTGAGCAGTGAGGATTGAAATACAGAAATTATAAATCTAGGATCCAGAATTGGAAGACACCTTACAGGCCTTCTACTCCTGCGTCTTCATTTTACAGATGAGAAAATTGAGGCTCAGGGAGATTAAGTGATTTGATTAATGTCACACAGGTAGTGGAGGAGTTGGGATTTTCACTCAGGACTTCTGATTCCAGACAATGTCCTTTCCACCACACCAGCCAGAGAGTCCCTAATGAGAAGTATACACTTTAATGGTAAAGACTATACATGCATGCAGTGACCAATCAATCAATGAGCCTTTATGAAATATCTATTATGTTCCAGGCATTGGGCTAAGTACCAGGGACACAAAGAAAGGCAAAAAAGACAGTCCCTGCTCTCAAGAAGATTACAGTTTAACGGGGGTAAAGGGGAGGGCACAACAGGAAAACAATTACGTACAAACCAAATATGTACAGGATGAATTAGAAGTAATCAACAGAGGTAAAACACTGACATTAACAAGGGCTCAGAAAGGCTTCCTGTAGAAGATGGGATTTTAGCTGGGACTTGAAGTTAATCCCAGACAAAGAAGTGAAAAAGTGAGAAATATCTAGGGTAGGTGGCTGGAAGAGATGTGAGTGTGTTCTGATTAGATAAAATGGGCTAACTGAACTTGCTCTAGCTCACTCACCAGTCAAGACCATTGAGCTCCACAGTAGGAATTCCAAAACTGAGGGGATTATTTCCCGCAAAGGCTGGGACACTTTTGTTTTCCGGCAGCTAGTCCAAAGGAACTGAACCAGATGTAAAAAAGCCAGGGCAGGGCAAATAGTAAGAGGAAATCACCTCAGGAACTGCTGAGATGAGTCAAAAGTCAAAGTATGATGAACCAGGTAGTCAAATGGAGGGACCAAATGCAAAACAAATACGTCCGAGGAAAAGGTAATCTCAATAAGATGGACCGCTGTGAGCTGCCTTGACTGAATGCAGTTTTTCTTTGCACCCCACTCTCCCAATCATTTTTCCTTATATTGTATAGGGCTGGGGGTGTAATGATCGGTGGGAGGCAGGTAGGGAGACAATAGCATATATTAAGCCCTTACTATGCCCTGAGAGGAATTCACCAATGGAAGAAGGAACCAAAGAAATGGAGGGGTTTTCCAGGGTAAGAAGGCAACTGTCATCTGGTAGTAAAATCCAGCATCAAAAGCAGAGCCAGGAAGAGCCATGTGTCCAAATCCTTACAGCAGACACCATGTCAGTCTTAGATTCTTATTCCACACCTAGAACAATGCCATACACAACCAAGTATTTAATGCTTCTTGTTGATGGTGATTAAAGAACTATAGACAATTATTGTTAGCTTTCAAACAAGTCTTCTGGATTTGGAGTTAGAGAACGTTTACTCAAACTCCAGCTCTGCAGCTTACTTACTTATGTGATCATAGGCAAGCCATTAGCATCTCTTGTCCTGACTTTCCTCATCTCTTAAATGACCCTAATGACCCAGATGACCCTAAGATTCCTTCCACAGTTAAGTTATGATCTTATGATGGGTCCCTTCCACTGTTTTTCATGATCCTCCAAGCTAAATCTTCCTTAGGTACTGAGCTAGTCAGGTCACACTTTCCCTCAAAAATCACAAAGGATTTCCTATTGTTTATTGAGTAAACTACAAAATCATTATCCCACCTTTCAAGACTCTCCACCACCTGGAATCATTGTACATTTCCATTCTTATGTTACTCCTTTCCATATACACAAGCCAAACTGGACTACTTTTCATCTTCTAGCACATCTTGCATTCTCCTGCCTCCATGCCTTTATTCTTGTTACTACATAGTTGTAGAATATTGCCTTCCTCTCAACCCCCTTTACCTATTGAATTTCTACCAAACTTTTAAAACTCAATTCAATTTTCACCTCCAAGAACTCCCCTGACCCTCCCATCGCTATCTTCCCCCTCAGACTTTCATATAACAATCCTTTTGCAACTCTCCAAAGCACTTACCACTTATTGTTGTATATAACAATTATATACATATATCAACCAAGCGATAGGCATTTATTCAGAGCCTCCTACGTGACAGGCCCTGGGGATAAGATGACAAAAAAAGAACGGAAGGTCCCTCCCATTAAAGAGTTTACATTCTTTCCAGATTAACTCTTATCCCCTTACTAGATTGGAAGCCTCATGAGTTCAAGGGCCATATTATATCTTAACTTTTTATCTCGATGTATTCCATACAATAGGCACTTTATAAATGTTTCTTGAATGAACAAATGAAAGAATAAAGGAGTGAATGAACTGAGTACCATTAGAAAGTTCAGGTTGGATGAGTAACAAGTGGAGTATAAAAATTAAACATGTCATAACTAGAGATACTGTTGTACTACCTAAAAATGTATGTATCATAGCTATCAGTAAAACCTAGAATATATTTAAATAACTCCAAATGATGACATTTCAAGATTAAGGGATTATTAGTAAGATTTGGGAAATTTTACAAGAGAAATTCATTTGACCTGGTTAAGAACTGATAATTATGGCTGAACTGGCACACTTTCATTTCTCGGGTTTCTCATTCAAGAGCCAGGGGAAAAGTTCTGGCAACAGGAAAATTGTTTTATTGGCTTGCTGGTTATGAAATATATAGAAACTGGCCAAGCAAGTCCATGAAGAAGAAATTTAACTAAAAGTTGAAGGGGATAGTCCTTTGGTTTAGAAAGCATAGCCTGAAAGACCTCCTGCTAAATTTTAATCCCATCCACAGTCCCTTGCTTGGGCACAGTGTTTTTTTTTTTTTGTTGTTGGGAAACCTGACCTGTGATTTCTTGGATGTAGGGAGCTCCTGGTGAGGCACTTCCTCCACCAAGGCAGATCAGACCCTTCTCTCCAATCTGTAGTCTTAACGAGTGGGTCTGGAAGCACTGAGAGGTTAGATAACTTGCTTAGGGTCATACAGCCAGTGTGTGTCAGAGAAGGCATTTGAGCTCACATCTTCCTCACTCTATAGCCAGTTCACTATCCATTAAACCACACTGCCTGTCTTGGCCCCAGTCTTTATCCTAATTTGATTCCAGAGATAGAAGTTTAAACCCAAAATCCTGAGGGGCTTTAAAAGCTACTTTAAATCTGTCTTCCTCTGCTAGATCCATTGCCATTTATGGGCTTTTAGTATTCTACTTCACCTGCCCAAACCTTAGTTTCTTCACCTATAAAATAGGAGTGGTGATAATGTTACCTCCTTTATAAGATTATGAGGAAAGCACTTTGTCAACCTAAGAGGGCTCTCCAAATGTAGATGGGTATTATTATTATTAAAGAATCACAGAGTCTCTGGTGCCGGGATACAATAGCATTAAGAATTCACTTACTGCTAACCTTTCAAATCAAACTACATATCAACATAATTCTTGCTATTCTCACTATTCCGTTCCTTCTAAGAAGAAATGGTTAACCAAAAGACACTAAAAGGTAGATTTACTTAAGAAAGGTATCCAAACAATTACTCTTTTTTTCCTCCATTTACATTGCCGATTTACTTTGGATATTTGTACTAAAATTACAAAATGTTCTATTTGGAGGGTTGTCATGGTTTCTCTTGTGAGTGGGTTTGTATAGACAAGCTTTGCTCAGTGGTTCAGTCATGTCCCACTCTTGGTGACTCTATGGACCATAGCACACCAACATCCCTGGGGTTTTCTCCACGAAGATGGTAGAGCAGGTTGCCATTTCCTTCTCAAGTGGATTAAGGTAAACAGAGGTTGAGTGACTTGCCTAGGGTCACACAGCTAGTAAGTATCTTAGGCTGGATTTGAACTCAGATCTTCCTCACTCTAGATCCAGTGCTCTGCCCACTAATCCACCTAGCTACCTATAGACAAGCCTTCCTTATCTCCTAACTTGGCACGTCACTGTTGTGTTCACTTTATACTGCCATGAAGATCTTAGCACTGGACTTGTATTCACAATACTTGAGTTCAAATCCTATACTTCCCAGGTATGTGACTCCGGGCAAGTCACTTAACCTCTACCAGTCTCAGTTTCCCCATCTGTAAATTGATAAGTAATCATTGTATCTACCACATAGGGCTCTTATGGTGGTCAAATCAGAACAGACTAAAGTGCTTTGCAAATCCTAAAGCTCTATATCAATGTGAACTTCATCCCTAAAGATGCAGACCCCAGATGAACAGATGAATACACAAGTCAATGGTTTGCCAATAAACATTTGTTAAGCACTTAATATGTGCTAGGCACTCTGCTAAGTACTGGGGATGCAAAGAAAGGTTTAATAATATTCCCTGCTCTCCAGGAGCTCATAGTTGAGCACATCCAGACTACAAGCACACATATACAGGTGCCAACACACAGTCAGATCCTTAGAACCATCTGAATACAAGTGAAAAATGCCTGTGTGTGAATACATCAGCTGTGTGTTTTATTTTTGTTTTTGTTGTTATCATACAAACATATCTCATAGTAGACCAAGTTCCCCAGTGCATTGGCTTCACTTTAGCTTTTGGGGTCTCTGAATTTCATCCTTTCTTCCACACCAATTTCTTGGAGTCTCCAGAAATGTGCTATAAGAACTGAATTTTCAATTCCCAGCCTCTACCTAAAAGGTCAGCAGTTCAGATGCCACAAGCATCCCAGCGTGCTCCTTCTTTCATTGCCCTGACAGGCAGGACTCTACCTCCTGAAGGGGCACAAGCCCTTCCCAGATTGTGTGGAGGCAATTGCTGCTCTGATTTCCTTTCACGAATCCCCTGATGCTGAAACAATTAAAACTATAGCTTGTCCCTCAGGATCAGCTCCAGAGGTAGAAAGTTTGAAAAATAAGAATCAGTTCTCTGCATGAAGAAACAAACCCCATCTGAAAATAAAGTCATTCGTGGTAATTGTAATAAAGTCTTAATTTTAAAACCTATTACCCAGTTGTTTTGCACAGAGAATTGCTCATTGACTTTAGAATTTTCCATCCTGGGCTTTCTCCAAAAGCAAAGGTGGGATGAGAACAGAGATGGGAGGAAGGGAGCAGATTTATATTCCATCTCCACGGAAGTCTGGAGGAAAAGTTCACCTCAAAAATATACTTGGTTGTCTGACAAGCACATAACATTTAGCTTAATAACTTTTAAGAACTCAGAGAAGGAAGAAGGAATGGTAATTTTCCTTTCATTCTCTCATGCATTCACTTGTTCATTCATTTGTTCTTCCAACAAGTACCATAAAACTCCTATTACGGGCAGAGCCCTATAATAATTTTGTTGTGGTTCAGTTGTTTCAGTCATGTCTGACTCTTCATGTCCCCATTTGGTGTTTTCTTGGCAAAGATACTGGAGTGGTTTGCCATTTGCTCCTCCAGCTAATTTTACAGATGACGAAACTGAGGCAAACAGGGTTAAATGACTTGCCCACGGTCCCAAAGCTAGCAAGTTTCTGAGGTCAGATTTGAACTCAGGTCTTCCTGATTCCAGGCCTGGCTATAATAATAGCAGCTTATTTTTATACAGTACTTTAAAGTTTACAAAGAGTTTTTCTCAATAACAACCTTTTGAGCTAGAGAATGCATATATGTCCCTATTTGCCGATGAGGAAATTAAGACTCAGAGAAATAAAATAAATGGCAATACAACCAGTAAGGACCAGATCTTGGCTCCCAATTACCAATGCCAAGACCCTTCTTAGACTCACAGATTTAGAGTAAAACTGGGGCTCAGATAGATGAAACAAATGGTAATACAGCTAGTAGAGGACAGATCATAGAATCATAGATTTAGAGCTGGCAGGTACCTTAGATGCCCCCTAGCCTAACCTCATTTTACAGGTGAAGACACTGAGCCCAAGGGAAGTTAAGTAATTTGCCCAAAATTGCATAGGTAGCCAGTGTCAGAGCTGAGACTTGAATTCAGGATCTCTGATTCTAAATCTACTAATAGCTCTTTCTACTGCATGGCATCGATAAAGTCATCATTTGAACCTAAACTTTTCGCCCCTGAAATCTATTCTTTTTCCATAATACCACTCTACTAAATATTGTGCAGAATGCAAAGTTGTGAGGAGATCGTGGGTGAGGTGGTACCAGGAAGGAGTATGAACACTAAAAGGAGCACAAGTTAGGCAGTTTATTGTTTCCAAACATATAGGCATAGGGCTCCCTTGCCCTACAATGCCTTGGGCACACAAAGGAACTGTGGGATGAGTATCCTGATTGAAAGCCCAAGTCTCCTAGGTCTCTGCCCTTATATCTATCTGATTGTTGTTTTTGGTCGGATTCGTAGGGACTCAATGAGAGAGCTACCTCCATGTAAGTCAATCTGTGAGTAGTCTAGGCTGCAACTCCCCACCCCACCGTCTACCACAAAGGCATTATAATTAGGCAAGTTTTCTAACTTTGCACAGCTGGATTAGATGAAGTTTGCTGAGTTGATAGTTGTAAAGGTCTGAAGGATGGCAGTTTGTTTTAATTCAAGTTCCATACATATTCCTCTTGTTGGGAAGAAATGAAGCTGAAGAATTTGTTTAGGATACTTATGACCAAGAAAGGAAAGACTGAGGTATAACCAGAAAATGTGGTATGTTGGATTGTAATTCAGTAAATGGTCCTCAAGAGTCATCATAGCCAAAACATCCCCTGGGCTATAACACCAAACATTTCCAAACTTAGCTAGGCTGGTCCTCAGACAAGAGGGATACATTGTGATTTTGAGCATTATGTGAAAACTAAAAAAAAAATTTTTTTTCATACCCCATGAACAAGATAGAAAAACGGTAATGTACTGTTTACTAATGGTTGACAAATTCTCTGTGTTGTCAAGTTCCTGAAATCCTTGCCAAAATGTACATATCCATGCGGGGTGCGTTGAAATCTTGAGATAAACATGTTATCTAAACTGTTTCCAGAAAAAAAACGTGCAATGAATACTATCTATAGATTCAGAATCAGATTTTCTAAAACATGGTGGCCAAAGGTGATTGATGCAAATAAACCAAGGTAATACATGGCTAAATGGTCAATAGAAGGAACATTGGCTTCATAGTCAGAGGACATGGGTTCAAACCTCACTGCCACCCTACCTCCCTTTACTACTTACTCCTTCTGTGACCTTGGCCCAATTTCTTAACCTTCCTGGGTCTCACTTTCCTTATCTATAAAATGAGGGGATTAGTCCAAATTACTTCCAAGGTCTTCATAGATCTAGATCTATAATAAAGGGGGTTTTTTGTCTTACGTCTATGGGCTTTGAGCCTAAGAAAATATTTCCCTTCAGAGTTCCAGGCCTGATTTTCTGATCTATACAAAGAACAAAACTTCCAGTGACCTAAGTACCTGATTCCATCCTCACAAAGGAGCAGACCTTGCAGTTTCATTTGTCCTAGGGCAGAAATTTACTGACAAGAAACAGAACAATAATGGAGCAGACAAGTTGGTACTGATAGAGCTGGCAGGGAGGGCAGAAGGCAAATGTGAATGAAAAAAGATAACTGGAGGAAAGAGCTAAGAGAGGATGACAGGAAGACTGAATCAACTGGGGAAAGAATTGAATTAATCAAGTCAGGGAGTGAAAGGGGTCAGACTGAAGAAATGAGGAAGCCTATCGGCGTAGGAAATATATTATTTGTCGAGGGAGAGCTGTAGGCACGGGCCCCAAGGAAGATATGTGGAACACCTCTGAGCATCTAGGGTCTGCCCACTGCCAAGGATTGCTTTCTCTCACTTCAAATGCCTAAAGGTAACTTCGTACTACCTTTAATCCTAAATTCTAATTTCTTAACCTAGAATTAAAGGCCTCCCAGAAGATAATTTTACCAGCCTGAGCTGGAACCTGAGGGTTGTACTTAGAGAACCAGCCAGAAATCAGAGTTAATGTTTTCAGATGGACAAAACAGTGCAATATATGTGTGCCTGTTTTTGCCGACATGCATATAGTTACCCTTAGTACTTGGTTCTTGGCTCTTTGGTAAACCAGTTTAACTCTATACTAACCTCTTCTCTAGAATCCCTTGTCCCTTATCATATTCCTGTTCTTGGTCTACCATGGATCAGCCTTGGAGTACTCCCACCATTCACTGTCTTCCCTCCTATTTCTGTGCTGTTGAACAAAGCAAGAGAAAATCATAACACCATGCTGCTGGCTTAACTACAAATGTATGCTGCATAACTTCAAATAAGCCCTCATTGCAGCAAGGAAAATTTTTAATACCTCCCTAACTAATTTAACTAGGAGGCGGGTAGATAGCTCAGTGAATAGAGCACTGGGCCTGGAGTCAGGAAGACCTGAGTTCAAATTCAGCCTCAGACACTTTGTAGCTGTGTGACCCTGGGCAAGTCATTTAACTTTTGTTTGCTTTGATCCACTGGAGAAGGAAATGGCAAATCACTCCAGTATCCTTGCCAAGAAAACCCCATGGCCAGTATGGTCCACAGGGTCACAAAGAGTTGGACACAACTGGACAAAAACAACAACAACCCCCTCTCCACAGATGCTCTTCTAGATCTTTTCATCCCTCCTCAAACATCCCATGGTTCCTCTTCCCCCACCCTCTCAGCTAAGAACCTTATTTTACTGAATTGTTATTCATATTTTACTGAAACAATTGACGCCATTTGCCTAGATCTCTCTCTTCTCCATTATTACACATCTCACATCACCTAGATGCCTTCTGCCACTATTTCTGCCTTCATTTCTGTCTCACATGAAAAGATGGATATTCTTCTTACCAAGACAAATCCCTCTGCATGTGCAAGTAATATCATTTTCATCCCATCTTCTCCAGCAGATTATTTCCTCTACTCTCACCATACTCTCACTAAGTTCCAATCTCTCTCTGTCTTCTGACTGCTTTCCTGCTGCCTACAAACTTGTCCATTTTATACACAGACAGCAAAAAGCAGAGCCAGTATTACAACACAGGTCTCCGGACACCAAGTTGAGCACTCCTGCCACAAGACCCTTACCAATGTCACTGCCATCAATATCCTTGTAACCCTCATCTTTGGGTGGTATCAATGGAAAAAACTGTCAAGAAGTCACTTGTGGGTGGTGGGTATGATCTCATCACAGGTCTTTCTTAGACAGCTATGCAGCTTATTATGTTTTGGTGTATGCCTAGAACTCCTTCCCATCTAAAAATTACTGCCTATCAACTATTTTCTCCTGCAATGCTATCAGAGTTCAGCTGTAATAGAAGTTGGACAATATTATTGCAGTCAGTGCTCCCTCGATGTTGCTTTTTAAAACTGTTATTGAAACTGGAACCCTCACTTAGACATGGTCCACCTGCCAGGGTCCTTTACCCCTAACTAAAGCAATGGAACAATTTTCAAAATGCGTGCTTCTGATTTCATGTTAAATGTCTCCTTTCTAGGGAATTCTGATTCCTTGGTCCAATGAATTCAAGTAATAGCTAACATTTATATAGGGCCTTATGGTTTGCAAAGTATTTCACGTATCTTTTACCATTTTATCTTTGCAACAACTCCATGAAGTAGGTACAATTATTGTCACCATTACTGTCATTTTATAGCTAAAGAAACTCAGGTTGGTAGAAATTACATATCCTACCCTGCATCCCTTGGCTATTAAGTATCTGAGGAAGAATTTGAAGCCAGGTCATCCTGACTACAAGTCCACCACTCTATCAGTTATACTATCTTGCCTCCCATAAAGACTGAAATAATAACTAACATTTATACACCACTTTACGGTTTGCAAAGAGATAGATAGATAGACAGACAGACACATAGATACATACATACACACATAGACACATAGATAGATAGACAGATAGACGCATAGATACATACATATATACATAGACACATAGATAGATAGACAGACAGACACATAGATACATAGATACATACATACATACATAGACACATAGATAGATAGACAAACAGACACATAGATACATACATATATACATAGACACATAGATAGATAGACAGATGGATAGATGATAGATAGATAGACATATTAATAAATAGATATGTAGATAGACACGTAGGTAGATGGATAGACACAAAGATACATACATACATATATACATATGTAGACACATAGATAGATAGAAAGATAGACAGATAGACGATAGATATATTGATAAATAGATACATAGACACACAGAGATAGACAGACAGACAGACAGACAGATACATAGATGATAGATACATACATGCCATATATACATACATACGTACATGGACACTTAGACACATAGATAGTTACATAGATGATAGATAGATAGATAGATAGATAGATAGATAGATAGATGGATGGATGATCAGATCTCAACAATCCTGTGAGGTAGGTGTTATTATTATTCCCATTTTACAAATGAAAAAACTGAAACTGAGAGAGATCAAGTGGCTTGGCCAGGGTCATGCAGCTCGTAAGTATCTGAGGAGGAATTTAAACCGAAGTCTTCCTCACTTCACATTTGCTTCTCTCCCCACTGCATCATGCGGCCTCCCTTGCAAATTCAAAGCATAAAAAACCTCCCAGTTTTCTTTCCTTTGGGTCATTTCTTGTTTAGGTTGGTTTTCTTTTTGAAAGTTTTAAGCTTTCATTCACAGACTAATGAATTTCCTTTCCCTTCGGGTGCCCTGTTCCCTCCCACTGCTGCTGACTTTTTCTACTTGTTCCCAAAGCACGGAGCTGGGCACACAATCCAATTAGATGCTTAATGCCATTTAAAGGTAATCCTGGGACAGGAGCTTTCAGATTTCATTATCAGTATCCAGTTTGGTTTGAGAAGAACATACACTATAATATTCATTTTCCTCCAGGGCCGCTGTTCTCCCAATTAAAAACAATTGCCTTTTCCCCCCTCAAATTGTCTTTCAACTCCACTATCTGCCTTGCAGCTCATCTCTCCAAACTCACATTGTGCATTTTAGAAGTCTTGCCACCAATTATCAAATAGTTCATCCAGAACTATATGCAACCATCTTTCCCTCAAATATATTAATCATTCAAACTACTTTCTGTTCTATTTCCAGGCCTCCTTTGTCTAGTACAGCCTGTCCACCTACTATATTTCTGCTTCCATGTTTTCCCATATTAACCTTACCTTTCCCCCATTTTTTCTATTCATATTTTTCACCA